>NC_133486.1:2986070-3019780 GCF_025370935.1 Choristoneura fumiferana
ATGGCTCAAAATCGCACCGAAAATGGCTGCCGCGCGCGGCGGCTCGCTCAGTGGATACCCGGCTATTGGCTTGTGGTTTTAGCTAAACAATGTAACTATTTAGTAGGCCTAATAGATCGGCCTTGTATCATATTGTAGTGTAAATAAGGCCTTGTTGGCTTTTATAGAATAATTATGTATGAATTTCTTTTTAATGTATCGTATTATTCAGATCGCGGATCGGCAAGCACAGGGTAGGACGACGAGACGGACGGATGACCTGTTTAACACATTTACGACCAAGCCTGAACTCGAACTAATCTGATGCAAACCGAATATTTTTCGCGAATTATGCATAAGACTCGTTTGCCGAGTGCATATCCGCTCGGTCGAACGAAACAAAGCGCCACGCCGAGTACTCGGGAGCCGTGTTCACTTATCACCATACCGCCGACCCGCCCCCCGGGTGCAGGGCTGCCCAAAAATTTGTTAGGGTCTTTATACGCAAAGCGAAAACTTGGAAATCCTCTTTTAGCATGGGTGCGCACACATAAGTGTTAAGTAATTAGGGATGTTCGATCGATTCGATTATTCGATTAATCCATGTAAAATTATCGAGAAGTAATCGATTAATCAGAAAATTTAAATAATCGCTCTAATCGATTACACCGATTAATCGATATTTAACGTTTTTTTATTTGTTTTTATAGTGAAATTAAATGGGTGACATTATTTCCCGACCGTAAAATACCGACATGGAAATACCGATATGATAGAAACGCCCATAGAAACTCTTGTCAGTTTGACACCAGTTTGTATGGGCGAGGTGGGGCGAGTACACGAAATATCGGGTTTGTATTTCCATGTCGGTATTTTACGGCCGGGAAATAGTGTCACCCATTTTATTTCACTTTAAACACATTTGAACTGCTATGTGGACAAGAATTAGATTTCGAAAATTAATAAAAAATATGTTACTTTATGTATAAAATAATTTAATTTTACGTTGGACTAATATTGTTGTATTCTATTCTATTTCCCCTAAATAGCGGTTGGTTGGTAGGCTTAGGACTTACTTAGAACAACGTCAGTTTTCGATAACATTGACACGGTTAAGTTGATTGTGCTCTGGATATGCGCAGCAAGTCGCAGCAGCAAGAAAAGGTAAGTATATATAGGTAAGCAATACTTTCTTTAATTTTGGAGTGTCATCCCTTTCAAACCAGGGAGGAAGAAAAAGGAGGACACTACAGTGTTGCCACTTTTTATAAGATATAAACATCACAGTAAAAGAAAGAGTCGACACACCACTCAACCGTCCATAGACCACAGACGTCGATATGCACAATCTGCCAACTGTCATGTCATATCTCATCTGTGGCCTATGCCGAATGTCAGTGTCACTGAACAGACTGGCTACTGCTTTATTAGATACTGTGCTTGACTAACCTTAAAAACTAATATTTAAAGACAAAAGACAAGTGTTAATAAATACTTGAAACAAATTAAAAAATAAGACTCAAAAGCCGTTAAGTGTCTGCACCTAACATCATTCAAAGGCTCATGACTTCAAAAACAGCTACATCCGCTCCGATGCAAATGGGACAAAAACTCGAGGTATGTACCTATTCCATTTGAGGCAAGAAATTCGACAAACAAAACATACTCAGATTGCACTCGTATCATGGCTCTGCATCTCCTGAATCATTTGGTGTTCAAGCATCATTTTTTTTAGCTTTTATTTAAAATTTTGTATGCATTTTAGGTCTCGGATTGGGGGCGGAATATTGTTCCAGTATTTCGTGGCTGCATACCTGAAACTGCCACGAAAAGCAGCTGTTTTGTGGCGAGGCAGAAGCAGTTGTGTGGCACGCTTCCGCTCTCCACTTGACCAGACAAGTGGCAAGGCAAGGCAAGACGATAATGTGAGTTTGTTTACAAGATACATTGGAGCTCTGTGCTTAAGTACGTCAAAAAGTAAACAAGCCAAATGAAGTTTACGTCGGTGATGCATTTTGAGCATTATGTGTTTATTTAGAAAAGGAGTTACATGAGCCCTTAACGGAATATTAAAACAGAAGCGTGAACAGGCATTTTGGGACTCTCTGGATTAGTTTTTTAGTTTTTGCCAGCAAACGCGGTCCATACACCACATCCATGTAATTTAATTTCGATAACAAAAAAAAGCAATAACAAAAACTTATAGGTAAGCACATTATTAAATTGGTATTTGATGGTGGTAAATAAACTAGACACTTTATTTAATATGAAAAAGCTTATTATTTCCTGCATTATCATGGTTGTACAAAAACCATTATTGTATTTCATATTATATTGGCAATTTCTATGTACCTAAATAAACAAACCATTTGATACTAATCTTAATTTTAGCAAACCTTATGTTAAGATATTAGTTTTCAATTGATAAAAATAAAGTTGCCTTAAAAAATATTGACCCGGAGCAAAATGGAAACTGTTTAAAAAAATTAACTCTTTTTGCCAACAGGAGAGATGAAGCAAAAACAGAGCCCTTGCTGAGGGGACAACGGCAGGAGGAGGTGCCGCTGTTCTCTCAGCAGACGGAAGAGGCGCGAGAACGCCATCACATTGTTAAAGAGAAATTGCGCCTTTGCCGGACGAGCCGCGCCCCCCGCTGACGCAGCAGGAGGTGCAGGCGGCGCGTGTGAGTTGGGCCGCCGCGGCAAAGGCGGCGGATAATTGCCATGCGAACGCCATACGCATCACTTGATGCGTATGGCGTCTTAATAAAAAAAGTTTTCTTTTTTAAAATCTGATTTATTTGTCTAAGATCAGCAAACAACAATATAACAAAACTATACAACGAACATTAACTTATATCCAACCTTTTCGCACAATCACGACCAAGGGGCTTATATACAAAACTGCACCGCTACTACGAAACTTGGAAGTTCGTGTCGTGCGGTCCCTCTGACACTTTACTGTTTAATACGAGAGCGAGAGGGACCGCACGACACGAACTTCGAGTTTCGTAATAGCCCTGCTGGAGGTTGAACGCCGAACGAAGAAGTTTGACCTTTATTGCTTATTTATATATTCCATCTCTTTCTTAACTTAACTAAAGAAAGAGATGGAATACATTCGTGACTTAATAAAGATCAACATTTCTTGTTTCAAACGGATGTTCAGCGTTCAACCTCCAGTGTTGTATATAAGCTTCTTGGTCACGACGTGCATCTAGATGGCCATGCCGAAATGTGAAAAAGTGTCATTGACGTAACTTAATTATCTTTCACTCCGTAGCTGATCGTAAAAATATAAAATAAATTACTTTCCACCCTAGAGATGAAAACGCAATTTACCCATGAAAATCAAATTTTCCGAACAGGAGAGATGAAAAATCTGTATATCTATGTATATTTTCTTAATAATACCTATACCTACGGTAAAGGAAACTGAATCACGTACAAGGGTGGAACCTTTGTGCTACTTATATTGACATACATTATTTCGTATCGACGAAACACGACGTGTTGACATTATGAAAAGGTTCCACCTTGGTACATGATTCCGTTTCCTCGGCTACTACACTACAATACTACAACTAGATACTACGACTACAGGGTATGGCAAATTCAGGAGTTGTCAAAGCCCTTGTTCCCTGTACATAACCAACTTCCATTACCAGCACTGGGAGAGGACAAATAATTTCTACGCCAAAATCGGGTATTGTACAATTATTTTTCCTCGTACATTACCGGCCCATGGCGTTGGTTGGAAAAATAATTCATAGTACAATACTCGGTTTTGGAGTAAGATCCTTTAATGATTGCCATTCCCAAGGACAATATTATTTCCAAATTATGCCCTAAAAATGAGTATGTAGATGTAACATTTGGAGGGAATACTTACGGATTGTTTTTCCTATTACTAAAGGACGTTATTAGGTAGGTTATGTTAAGTTTGCATCGGGTCGAAGGGCCAAAACTACACAAAAGCAGGAGCTCCGCGTGAGCGGAGCTTCGGCGACATTGTTTCTGTGTCGATTAATATTGGAAAAAAACGCGATTGTGAAAATAAGCTTGAGTAATGCTTTTTTACTGAAGCTTGTTCTGTACAAGGCATTAAAGAATCCTACTCCAAAACCGGGTATTGTACTATGAATTATTTTTCCTCTTACATTACCGGCCATGACGTTGGTTTTGTACAAAGAAAAAAAAAACCTACTCCAAAACCCAGTCTTGTAGTAGGAATTATTTGTCCTCTCCCAGTGCTGGTAATGGAACTTGGTTATGTACGGGGAACTAGGGTGTCAAAGACCGTATTATATGTAATTAATTAGTATTTATGATATGTTCGAAAACATTCCATGCAGAGGCCTGGTTCATTCGGGCAATCCGGACAGTAGCACAAAGTATTTTTGCGTTCGTGTGTAGAATCCCAACAGTGTTTGCACCGTCGTCTTTTAGTATTGCCGTTGCGATCTTTAGGCAAATGCTTTGGAAGGTGAATAGCATGACTGACGCTCACTGTTGGAGGTGGTAATAATTCAGAAATTACTGATCGCCTAAATGAGTGATATGGTATTTTTTTTATTTTTTAATGTACAAAAAGTAGGCATTTAAAAGCATCATTTGAAATATATGAATGCCTACTTTTTGTACCACCGCATCGTCTTGTGTTCACAAGTATAATAAGATAACATTTGGTCATGTCTATCAACACCACTCATAAATTTATTATATTCTACCACAATTTCAGGTTTCAAAATCATTTGGCCCCTTTTATTCGTTACCGGTATTAATTCTGGAGAATGTTTGGTGCTGATAGACAAGACGTCGCGCTTATCGCGCCACTTGCAAACACAGACGATACTGTTGTATCTGAAGATACTACCACCTTTCCTTAGCTTATTGGTGCAAACAACTGCAGGGTTTCCTTTTCTGTTAGCCCTAAGGGTGCCCGTGACATTTGTGCCTTTACGTAGTAAGAATGTTGATAACTCTACGCTGTTATAAAAATTGTCCATGTATAAATGGCGTCCAGTGTTAAAATATTTATTGAAAAGTTTGCACACTACTTTATCCGTGTGGCCTCGCCCCCCTACTTCGTCGTCCCTTTTACCTTTATACATGTGCAATCGGAGTGCTAGGCCACACGGATCGGCTAACATATATAATTTAATTCCAAATTTGTGTCGTTTGCCTTTTAAATATTGTCTGAAGCCACTACGACCTCGACATAATATCATGGATTCGTCAATTGTTAAATTCTCGCCAGGAGAGTATAAATTATACATTTTTTCATTGAAATATTCCATCAACGAGTCCAAATTATGTTTTCCAAATTTCAAACATCGAACGATTAACAGAAATCTATTGCGAGACATGAATTTTTTAGCAAATAAGTTTAAAAAATAATCTTTACTCCAGTAATCTGAATATCTATTCACTTTTACTGTTCCCATTTGAAATAAAATACCTAAAAACGTCAAAAATTCAGGGACATCCAGTGATTTCCATTTTAAAATTGCGTTATTAAGTCGTCCTTGTAGCATAGTAGTTGCGAAATCGTTGGTGCTTTTGACAATTTCTTCCAAAATTTCTATTGAAAATAAAAGTTTAAAAAAATCGTAAGGCGTTGAGGCATATTCGGGAACGCGGCATTCCTGTTCGCCGTTAAAAATTGGAGCACGGCGTGCAGTTACTGGACGATGCAGAGTCCACTCCTCGTTGATCGGCGCCACGCTACCCTGCTCCCCGTCATCAATCTCCTCCTCGGAGGAAGATGTTTCGCTTTCAGCAGTCCTAAAAATAAAAAATAAATTAAAATAACGATTTCACAAGCGATACAAGTATCTACATATGTATAATATACTATACTAACACACACACAACACACACACACACACACACACACACACACACACACACACACACAACTTGTTGACACAGAAATTTATAAAATTAATAATTTTTGTTTTAGTTTTGAAAAATAAAATATAAAAAAACTGTTTTGGATTACGTTTTTAGTTTTGGATTATGTATTATTGTTTAGAGGCTAATTAAATATTTTTCTTTATTATTTTTGTTCCTTAAACATAGTTGCCATTTGCCGCTAACCATTGTTTCTTGTAAATCATATTTTTTTTACCCCACGAGACAGGCCTTGCCTAGTGTGGGGGTCAGCACAAATGTATTCTGTGTCTTTAATATTTTTGGAAATAAACTATTTGTATTTGTATTTGTATTTTGTACTAAGCTAGAGAACATCTTTTTACATTCTCCTAATCACAACAACCTGAAACCTGAGTAAGAGCTAGGTCGCACTACGGATAAACCGCTGAATATCGCTAGATGGCGTTAGTATTGTGAGGTTCGTTTGACGTTTTAGTCTTGCTTGCGATTGGCTCATTTAGTTATTTAATTAACCAATCACGAGCGCAACGCAAAATTTAAACGGACCTGACGATACTAACGCCGTCTAGCGATATTTCGCCTGTGGAAAAACCCTCATTGTTATGTTTTTGTTGTATATTTGTGTGCCGACAAATAGAACTCGCACATGGTTCGGTCAAGTTACTTGAAAACGAGCAAAAATTGATAAGCGCAGTAAATAATCGTACGTTAGTATTTATTTTGAATGCATTTATAAAAAATATACTATTATTTGTATAAAAAACAAAGTTTATTATTCTATTTATTTATTCAAACAATATTATTATTGAAAATACAAACTGAAATATAGATGCACAGAAAAATAAGACCATCACTGGGAATCGAACCCAGGTCCTCGGTAATCCGTACCGCGTGCTATACCGCTACACCACTGATGGTCAACGGTACCGACACGAATTTCCCTATGCACCTCATATCTCAGCTTGTGTTTCTTACTTAGTCACTTAAGCAGCGACGCTAGCGACATCTATGCCGTAAGCCCTCAAACTTTTTTCGGCGGTGAGCGGTTAGTTCCAAAGGAATGCCGAAAAAAGTTTGAGGGCTTACGGCATAGATGTCGCTAGCGTCGCTGCTTAAGTGACTAAGTAATGAAACACAAGCTGAGATATGAGGTGCATAGGGAAATTCGTGTCGGTACCGTTGACCATCAGTGGTGTAGCGGTATAGCACGCGGTACGGATTACCGAGGACCTGGGTTCGATTCCCAGTGATGGTCTTATTTTTCTGTTTTTTCTGTGCATCTATATTTCAGTTTGTATTTTCAATTTCGGTTTTACGGGATGACCGTAAAAGTAAAAATTTGGAATTGAAATAAAAAATACAAAAAGATTTCAAAAAACCAATCTTAATATTATTATTTGAAAAATAAATTTCTAAGACATGTCCGGATTTTTTGAAGAGCTCTTTTCGTTGCATTAAATTTTTTAAGCAATTTTGTCACTAGTAGAATTTTACGCTAGCTGTATTCAAAATCAGGAAGTACGCGCAGCATAAAGACAACTCTGATCTCTTACGGATAATAACCGGTAGATAAATTTGGTGATGCGAGTGTACACATTTAAATTCCATAGGGAAATCCAAGCTTATGCTTAATTAGGAGAAAGAGATGCAAGCGTATCGGCCACGTCGTTCAAGGTCATATTTTCTATCTTCAAGCCCTGTCCAAGATTGCACTATCCAGTGTCTATATAACGTCCTTGGGGATCTCGGTAAGAGTGGATAGTTGTAGTTTATTAAAATTTTGTTTCTGTGCTCATTATTGTTTGGTGGATTATAAACACACAACAAATTAACGTAATAGTATTTAGCAAGTGGTACGCATGAAGGTCCTGCTCTTCATTTTAAGTCAGACTTGTTGCTGTATGAGCCTAGTGCCCTTTGTCTTTCTCTTAAAGAAAGACACTGAAAAAATAAGTCGTTGAATAGAAAGCAAAACCTATGACCCAACCTAACCGACCATACGTAATATCTCTTAGTAGTCTGCAGTGTTGCCAGGTCCCTGTTTTTATAGGAGATCTCCTGGTTTTAGAGTGTTGCTCCTGTTCTACTGTATTTTTTAACAATCTCCTGGATTTTAGAAGTTCACTTGTAAAATTAACCATACAACTACAAAGTTCTTATAGTGAGTGCAAGACAGCCTTAAATTGGTTAAATCTATGCCACAGTTTCTAAATGAAACTAAGAGAGCTAATGAATTTATGGTCGTTTCAAGGTTTTTAGTGTAAGGCCTTTAATTTTATTGTAGTGTGTAACATCTGTGTCACTTTGAACCTTAGTAACAAAAACACTTTCTTTGCAGATGAGACATATAGGTAATAAAGAATTGTACCTAAAAGTAATTGATGCTTAGTCTTTAAGTAAGCCAATTAGTCTATTCTAGCTTCCATATTCAGAAACTTATATTGGTTACTTAAGTTAAATAGATATTTTATATGAGCTGTCGGTGATAGGATTTAAATACTTTTAAATCACTAAATTACTTTGAGTTATGCAGCTAGAGAAATTTGATTTATATAGCTTGTTACTTTAAATAAATTACCTAAATTTAACCAAGTTAATATTATATTTTTACTTTTAAGTAAATTTATGTAGTTGAAAAACTAATATTCATCCTTTGTTAATAATAAATCATAAATTAAATAACCTATGGAATATAATAAATAAAACATGCTTCCATTAATGGTTTACGAGGTAATTTTTTTCTCCTGTTTTTATTTCAAATCTCCTGTTTTTTACGACATATATCTCCTGTGTTTTTCAAATTGGACCTGGCAACACTGGTAGTCTGTGAACCGAACGTAATACGTAAACGAGTCGCTCGCAGCCGCGTGGCTTACGGAATAAAATGAGCTCAACAAGGTAATTATATCTATAATATCATGTTGTTATCGCAATAATACATTAATTTAGAATGTGTTCTTATGAAATATGTTATATTTTATAGCTGACTGATGATGGCATAAAAAGGTAAATAGGTACTATCGTAAGATGGTTTTCAAATAATATGCAACTAACCGTTTCGCACACGGAATGCTGTATGTGGTGTGGTGCTATTTTTGATCGATTGTGTTTTGTTTGTGATTTCGCACTTGCTACTAATTATTCCATTCGATATCGAACGACACTAACATGCTTACCAACAAACTAACCTAAAACTCTTGTGTTTGGGGATCGTCGATCAAGAAACTTGAATTTTAAGCTATTTTATGTGGTTTTTTTTCTGTACGGGTCTTGTATTTGTTTTGTTGACAAAATCTTGCTTAAATATTGGTATGCCTGCTATACTTGTGATATTATTATTATTATTAGATGCGGAGGACAGGAGCAGCACTGGCAGCGCTGGCTGCCAATGCTGTGCTGTTTCTGGCGAAAGTAAGTACCTATGGAATACCCAGTAATTTTTTTAGTGGTTACTTAGGTATACTTTATTCCCATGTTATTAATAATAAAAATAAAGAGAGATGGTATTATCAATGTCTGTTAGATATATAATTAATTATGTCTGTTATATTAAAAAATAAACAAATAAATATCATGGTAAGCTTTCAGACGACCAGATGGCCTAGTGGTCAGAGAACCTGACTATGAAGCTTGAGGTCCAGGGTTCAATTCCCGTGTCGGGGCAGATATTTGTATGAATAAAAAATGAATTTTCTCAGTTCTTGGGTGTTTAATATGTATTTAAGTATGTATCTATATCTATATACTTACATTGTATCTATATCTATATACTTATATTTATCCGTTGCTTAGTACCCTGGTCATTTGGTGTGAATTGTCCCGTGATATTTATTTATTATTTAAGCTTGACACCAATGCGGGTTTTCATGGAGCTAAAATATCGTTAGATGGCATTAGTATCAAGAGGTGCATTTGGCGTTTGCTTGTGATTGGCTCATTTAGCTTTATAACCAATCACAAGCAAACTTCAAACGGACCTTACAATACTAACAACATCTAGCAGTATTTTGCCTCTGTGAAAACCCTTATTGACCTAGCCTAGTCCAAAAGCAAGCATAGCTTGTGTTATGGGGTACACTAAGCAATGGATTAACATACTTAAGTATATACATAAATACATATGAAACACCCAAGACTCGAGAACAAACATTCACATTTTTCATTCAAATGTCTGCCCCGACTGGGGATTGAACCCAGGATTTCAAGCTTTATAGTCAGGTTCTCTAACCACTGGGCTATCCGGTCGTCATTTATCAGAGTGGTAATTATTCTACCATTAGGTAATATAAAAACTGACATTTGTTTTGTTTAGAGTTTAAGAGAACCCTTATATTGTTAACAGATCTAATGAAAATGAAGAGGAGGCCCATTTGCTGGACGAGCAGCAGCCGATCGTGCAGCAGCCGCGCGATCGGCTGCTGCTCCTCCAGCAAAGGGACGAGGAGCGCCGGCAGCTGCGCGAGACGCAGCTTGGGCTGTACCGCGCCCTCGGACTTGAAGAGCCGCCGCGCCGCCAGCTGAGCCTCGAAGAGGTGGAGGCGTCTCGAGCGCGGTGGGCGGCAGCAGCCGCGGGGGCGCGGCGTACTCGGTGTCTGCGGCTCGCGCAGTACCGCGCCGAAACAGGGAGCCTATACGCTATTAATCACTCTGCTTTAAACCAATGAATTATACAATCGATTTTTTAAATAAATATGTTTTATTTATCTAACAATAATGAAGAGGCCATAATAATGAATACGCATAATTGAACATTATCAATTATAACTTTAACTGTTATAAAACGAGATCGCATAATTTTATCAAGCGAGTGAATTACCTTGGTCAGGGCAAAACCGACTGTAAGGTTAGATTCAACGCTACGCTTCGCTCCCGCCTTAACCTTCGATGTTAGGTATTTTGTTATAATAGCCCAATAATAGATATTTTCACATAGTAGTTCACTTTTCTCAGATCTAATTATTGAGTAACTAAAACAATCTGGACAATCAAAATAATCATTCTACTTTTAGTAATATTTTTCACTTAGTGTAAAACTTTAAATATATATTGTGTTTGACAAATAAAAGTTAAAATTACCATTTTATGGTTATACTTTTAAATACTTATGCAAAGGTCATGCTAACTAAATTCGTGCCAACTTATCGTTATGCCAATCCACATTATGCGTATCTATTCAGTTATGTTATAGTATGAATCTTCCCAGGTGAACTTTTCGCTTCGAGCCCTCTTTCAAACAAAAGCTCTATTATCGCAAAGCCGCTAGCTACCGAGTTGGCACGTGCCACTACAACATTCATATTGAAAAACAAACTGTATCGTCATAGTATTAAGGTTCAAATTTAATGTCACTGATATTCTAGATATTACGTTTTGGTAGTGTAGGTAGGACGATAGACCACCCCATCGACTTTATAACCTGACCACCCCGAGGCAATACGGCACTCATATTTAGTTAAAAATGAAACTCGGTTATTTATGTTAAAGCGTTGTATATTTGTTATATTAACAAAATCTAAGGCAACGATGTAAATTCATACTAGTAGAATCTTCCCAGGTGAACTTTTCGCTTCGAGACCTTATCTTTCAAACAAAGGCCATTGTCTCTATTATCGCAATATAGACCTTTAAAAATTAAAAATAATTACTATAATTATAAGAAAAAAAATTGATTAAGTATATCTGATTTTTATGACACAATTTTATCTAGTAGTATAAATACTTATAACAGTTTATTTACCTACTTACACGGAAAAATTTTGATTATACCTATGTTACACATTTTATTCTTAAATTTACATCGTTGCCTTAGATTTTGTTATATAACAAATATACAACGCTTTATCATAAATAACCGTGTTTCATTTTTAACACCAAGTATAAAATAATATGAGTGCCGTATTGCCTCGGGGTGGTCTATCGTCCTACCTCCACTACCAAAACGTAATATCTAGAATATCAGTGACATTAAATTTGAACCTTAACACTATGACTATACCGTTTGTTTTTTAATATGAATGTTGTAGTGGCACGTGCCAACTCGGTAGCTAGCGGCTTTGCGATAATAGAGCCTTTGTTTGAAAGAGGGCTCGAAGCGAAAAGTTCACCTGGGAAGATTCATACTATATGCGAATTAATAATTATGCGAAATAACGTTATGCCAATTATTTTATGCGAATTAATATATGCCCCTGCAATAATGTGTGGTATTCACCAACATTTTCTCTCTTTATTTATATCGTGAACCCAATATCTTTTCCTTCCTTTTTATTTCTTTGTGCCATGATATTCATTTAAAAATAACAAAGCTAAATAGTCTTCAAATTCACTCTGAATCGGAAAACATTGTACATTAGTGCATCTGGAGAACTAACAACAGCGTCTGATGTGAATACACGTCGTACTTATATATGGGGCAAGTGTGCACACAGAGGCGTCTTTACCTATAGTGCGGGGTGTGCGTTACTCACGGGCGCAGCGGTGTTAAGGGCGCCGGCCGCGGCACTTTGTACCTATTCCATTTTGACCGCGCGCTTCATAGATGGCGCTAAAATAATAATTGCACACGGGCGCTACAATCTCTCCCACGTTGCATTGCATACCTAATTACCTACGTTGCGTACGTGGGATAAGTGTGTCCCTACCCTACCTAAAAGATTTCAATGAATATGAGTGAAAAATCGATCTGGCTAGGTCTCATTTCATTACCCAGGAAATTCCCCATTTTCTAAATTCACCCGATTCTCGGTACTATCACTTTCACGGATATGGCTTCGAGAGCTAACGCTATGCGCACACACTAGATACATTTTGTATAAGTATAGAACAAAAGAATCCGGCTGGTAGAAAGACAATTATCTTCCGAGAACTTATACCAGCGTCACTAACACCTGAGCTTTGGGGCTATAAAACCTCGTTCGTTATCGAACCTCTCGCTTGCTCTTGGGAGGTTATCGGATCTCTTGCTCGCACTTTGCATATAAAGATTTTTAGGTTGTTTTGTCAATATATAGAACAAAAGAATCCGGCTTTTAGAGACAAAAGCCCTTCGGATGTCAGCGCCATTTGTAAAACTAACCGTTAGGGGCGTTTATACCTGCTGAGCTGGTAACGTGGCATTTTTGTTAGTTTTTCTCGATTATTCCATAAAAATGGAATGAAATTTTAAAATGTAGTCTGATAGAACTATTTTTAATGTAGGGTCAAGTGTCCACCAATGAAACACATACAATTCAAATCTCATAAATCTTTTGTCTTGACTGATAGAAGTCTGAATTTTTTACTGTACTTAGGTAATTTTTATTGGGTATCGCGTGGCAACGCATCTGCAATCCCCCTGGTATTGCAGGTGTCTATGGGCGGTGGTGATCTCTTACCATCAGGAGACCCACTTGCTCGTTTGCCATCCAGTCAAATAAATAAATAAATATACAGTACTCTTTAAGAATGTGTAGTAAGTCATCAAAAAACTAAAAAGTAAAAAAGGGATTTTTTTCACTGTGTCCACAGTGAAACACTACGTATTTAACAGTGAAACATGAAAACGAATACAATCTGTTTCATAATTTTGGGACGTATATATGTAATAGGTCAATAAAAAATACACGAATATAATCGAACAGTTTTAATTTAACTTTAATCAGTTTTATTAGGTGTGTCCCATGCGTACATGTTTCATTGTTGATTACCTGAGGTATTTTATATCAACCTCGAATTTTCGTCTACTAAATTGAGCCACTTTAACACGTGATCTAGTCCACGATGATCTACGAAATACGCTTAATATGAAAAAAGTATCAAATATATTGAATTTATAACCATAATTTAATGAAAAATCTACAAAAATTGCTTAAAATCTTTACTTTTGTGTCAATAATACTGAAAAAGAGCTTTTAGACACGTGTTCCTCCACGTGACGCCAATGCAAACAGGGGCACAGTGGGGGGTTCACAAGGGTGTCCTTCCTTACGCGATATAGTGCACGATCTGGCAAGGTGGTACTTTAGAAATATCGCAATGTTTCACTGTGTACTAAAGTTTCATTGTTGGACACGTGAGACCGACCCTACTACTGCAATAATTATTCGTGATAAGACTTTCAGTTTCTTAAAAAACGAACAAATGTTTAGTAACGATTTTTAACGGAAATAGAACAGTTCAATCAGACTACAAGCTTCATTTTCATTCAATTTTTATGGAATAATCGAAAAAAACAAACAAAAATGCTACGTTGCCAGCTCAGCAGGTAAACGCTCTTAGGTGCCGCGGCCATTTTGGTAATGTTACCACCGAGTGTTATGGCCGTCCGCGGGTGGTTTTCGCGAATTTTTATAGTATATGCCTGAACGATAATCTGTCTATGCCCATAAAAAAAGTTTAATTAGGTAATTAATTTATTTGAAATTTTGGATTTGGGCTCAAGCTAATCCTAAAGTGGTTTAACCGTGAAAGCGTATTTGATGTTCTGAGGTAATAACCTTCGCATTTATTATATTAACAGGTACCTATGGATATTTCAGGAATTTATCACACTAGGGACAAAATTGTGTACATATAAACATACTTATGCTGAAATGGTCAAAATAAATATAAAAAATAAATATATATTTACCGAAATTCATCGTCAGCTCCAGCATCATCAAATTCTTCATCCGAGTTGGCGGCATCTCCATTTTCCCCTTCTAACAACTGTTCTAGCTGTCGTAACTCCATTTCATGTAAATGAGCGGAATTTACAGTAGGCGCCGTGTTGGAAGAAGTAGATGGGATGGGCGATGAAATGTCGTCTCCGAAGATTTCATACAAATCACGCTCAATCTCTGCAGCAGATCTAGAAGTCTCCATGGCTTCGTAGGCAAAAATCAAGAGTCCAGTAAACACGCACAGGTCGAATATTGCCGAGCAACACAGCACTGCAGCACTGGGAGTACAACACAGTTCCAATCGGAGGCAAAAATCAAAAGTCCAGTAATACCGGCACAGGTCGCAAGGTTGGAAGATATCGGAGTCCAAAATAAAAGCGGTCGTAGTTGATAACAAATCAAGCGTACAAAGGAAGAGACGAGATTACCCGATACGTCTGGCTCGGAGCACAAACAGATACCGAATGCATCTCTAACTGAACCTTCCCTCTCCGTAACCCGCCGTACTTTACCTGATTCACTATTGTGTTTTTTTTTACAATACGTATAACAGTCCCAAAGCTTGGGCTGCTCGACTCGGCGGTCAGGTACAGGTGTACGTAATTGTTAAGTTTGACAATAACGCAGGTGGCATTAGAGGCGGCAAACACAAAGGACGTACAGTTGTATGAAGTCCATTTTAAACTTTTTTACATCTCTGGATGAGATTAAGAGGTATTTTTACTGTAAGTTTCATGATTTTTGAACTTACTAATTTATTTATTTTTTCATATAAAGGTTATCCCTTCTTTGGAAAGAAGGGATAACCTTTATAATAACCTTTAAGAGGGTGAACCCTCTTTTTCCAAAATGTCTGTAGCCTAGATTTCATTCTTAACTTATTTATATAAGAGTTGTGAAAAATTCAATAATATCCGTTTAGAAGGCAGTGTTTACGTGATGCGCGGTCAAGAAAACGAGCAAAACTTTCAAGAATGGTTTTAATTATGTTCAGTTACTTATTTTACTGTCTACTGCAATAATTATTCGTGATAGACTTTCAGTTTCTTTAAAAACGAACAAATGTTTATTAACGGTTTTTGTAGAAAATAAAAGTATACCACGAATAATTATTACAGTAGACACATTAACATATAAGTACATTAAGAACTGTTCTATCAGGCAACATTTTTCATTTTCATTCATTTTTTTTGCAATAATCGAGAAAACTAACAAAAGTGCAACGTTGCCAGCTCAGCAGGTATAAAGCTCTTAAGTGGCCCTGTACCACTACCATGAGTTTACAGTGACCGTAGAGTCAAGTGTCCAACAATAAAACACATAAAATTCAAAATCTCATTAATCTTTTGGTTTGACAGATAGAAGTCTAAATTTTTTACAGTACTAACGTAATTTTATTGGGTTTGGATGACGTATACAGAATTCTTTAGGAATGGATAGTAAGACATCAAAAGAATAAAAAGTAAAAAAATGGGAAATGTTTCACTGTGTCCACAGTGCTGTACAAAATGAAAGGCCGATGCAAACTGGAGTGTAAGTGGGGGGTCTGAAGGGTGTCCTTACGCGATATAGTACACGATCTGGCAACGTGACACTAGAAATATCGTAATGTTTCACTGTGTACCTAAGTTTCATTGATCGTTGCTGGACACACATGACCCTACTCGATAGCGACGGCGTAAATTATTTGTAGAGGCGCTGTACAATTCTCCATACAAATAATTTACGCCGTCGCTATTGAGTACGATCACCGTAAACTCATGGTAGTGGTACTGGACAGTTTTTTTTATCTACAGATCTACGTTTTTTTTTGCGAGTTCGAATCCAGTCCAGAATCAGCACAACAAGACACAGGCGCGTGTATAGGTACTCGATTTATGATGTCGACGACAAGAACAGTTAAAAACCTGGGAATAAAGGGCAACACACACAGAGAGCGGGCGCGGGTCGTGCGCGGGCCCGCGACGGGCGTATTTGCATGGCGGTATATGGAAGCCTTCACACAGAACGCGGGCGCGGGCGCGGGTCGTGCGCGGGCCCGCGCCCGTCGCCCGTCGTCACAAACAGCGCGCGGGCCGAGCGCAGAGTTACCAACTCTCAAAAATATTTATCCCTAAAACTTAAGTTAAAAACCCCTAAAATTGCTATAATTAATTGGAAAGAAGAGTAGTGGTGGTTGGCTGTTGTGTAAGCATTTGCGATACTGCGATGCGATGCGATGCGATGCGATGCGATGCGATGCGAAGCGATGCGATGCGATGCGAAGCGATGCGAAGCGATGCGATGCGATGCGAAGCGATGCGATGCGATGCGATGGATGGATGTATGTATGGATGGATGGATGGATGAAATATTTCCTCACATTGTTTGAGAAAAGCACTATACAAGCCTCGGCCAGAACAGGGATTGCTGGACTGGTTTGAACTAGTCCATCAATCCCTTACTTCATGGCCTCTGCAGTAATGTACTATTTTAAGAAGAAAGTAAAACCGACTCCAAAAAAAATAACAAAAAATGGAACCGACCGCAAAACCCTTGAAAGCTCGAAGTCGGTGCCTCAGCACGAGCCAGCAGGTATGGAACAATAGTCGTCTACCTCACGATCCTGCTGGGTCATGCTGAGTCATCAAATTTGACTGGCTAGATCGGGTTACCCCAGGCCCAATAATTTTGTATTTTTATTTTTTTTATCAAGAAATAATGTGAAATATAAGAAATACAAAATAAATATAAAAAGCAAAACTTCCCAAAAATCCTTAAAAATACCCCATCCCAGTTATTTACCCCCTAAATTTGAGGGGAAAACCCCTAATTTGGCAGCCGTGCCGAGCGGCAAATGGCCGGTGTTTGTATCGCGCCGCCGCTTTGACACGCGCCGCCTCTATCAAAGGATGCCGCGTGCGATTTATGGCTTTACCTTCGCACGCGGCGTCCTTTGACAGGTAGGGTTGCAACGATATATCGAATTTTTGATAGTATCGATAACTTTGACTCCACAGTATTGATATATTAGCATTGCCTATCTACAGTGTGTTACTGGGCTACCGGCACCCAGGCTTTTTTTTTAAGGGAAGTTAAAGATACGCTATTTCTGTAACTTAACCATTACATAAATTTAAATAATAAAGTAAAATCCACACTGTTAACTTTCTAATAAAAATATAATTGTCAGCCATGTACAGCTAATTAAATTGACAAGTACTATATATAAGTAAATATTATAAATGCGAAAGTTTGTGTGCGTGTGTGTGTGTGTGTGTTTGTTTGTTACTCCTTCACACTAAAACGGCATTTGAATGAAATTTGGTACGTAGATAGCTGGAATAACATAAAGGCTACTTTTTACAACCTTTTATTTAGTTTCACCTGTCCCGTTGTCTGTCTGTCCGTCTGTAGTCAAATTCTGCAAGTATATTTTGACCACTTCCAGTAGTCAGATTGACTTGAAATTTGGAATACTTATGTAAATTTCATCTAAATCGGTTCAGTGGTTTAGACGTGATGAAGTAATAAACAAAAACCGGCCAAGAGCGTGTCGGTTTTTTTTATTTCAATTATTTATGCTGGCTCGTGCTGAGGCACCGACTTCGAGCTAGTAGGTACACCTAGGAAAATATTTTGAAGGGTTTTGTAGTCGGTTCCATTTATTGTTATTTTTTTTTTGGAGTCGGTTTTACTTGTTTGTTAACCACATAATATATCTCGCGGCGCTGTATAATTCTGTGTCGAGTTGACAAAAATGTATCCATTATAAGTTTACGTAGATAGTGTAACTTTATTACTAATAGTAGGGTAGACCGGGGACAATTGAAACACGTTATGATTGAAACATCTCAATTTTCTCGAATACTGTAGTACCTACGAACGGTACGCGGCGCTTGAACGTGGCTCGGACTGGTCGGAATCTGTCTTCAGTAGCGCGCGCGCCGGCGAGCGACATAGTCGTGTTGGGGATCCTTTTTCGATTTTCGGACTCAAAAGTAAGTATTTACATCGTCTTTCCTTTTGTTATATCTAAAAAATCTTCTTTATTTGTGTATATACTTAAATGGTGTCTTATTCTGTAGTTATTAATTAGTATTTATATTTAATTTGACTAGTAAAAATGACGATGTAAGTTACTTAATTTTGACCTTGAAGTAGAAAGTGTCGAATGGGTACATTTGAAACAACTGGTCTGGTGACGGTTGAAACGTTTCAATCGTCCTGTTGCTTCAAACGTCCCCAACTTTACTTTACATATTTACTACCAGCTTTTATTACCCGACTGGGGGAAGCAAAAAGAAGGGTAGTCTGGTTAAGTCTAGGTATGTAAGTATGTATGTATGTCAATATTATATGCATGTATATGTGACCGAAAATCAGATGTTCTAAAAATCGTCTGAGCAAACCCCTAATGGTTTTAAAAGACCTATCCAACGATATCCCACACTATAGGGTTAGATGAGAAAAAAAAATCACCCCCATTACGTCTATGGGAGGTACCCTAAAAAAAAATTTTTTTTTTAATTTTTAATTGTCACTATTTTGTCGGCATAGTTTATCTATATATCCTTGCAAAATTACAGCTTTCTAGCATTGATAGTCCCTGAGCAAAACCGCGGACGGACAGACAGACAGACAGACAGACAGACAGACATGGGGAAACTAAGGGTTCCGTTTCTGCCATTTTGGCTCCGGAACCCTAAAAAAGGATGAATAAATATCTAAAATGACGTTATTTTGAAATGTTGTAGAACTCTTTCGGTCTAATTAATTTCTCACTTTTATCAAGGTGGTTAAACTGAAAGTTATGATTGAAACATTGTGATGATTGAAACAGTTGTTTTTGTATGACAATAACTTTTTGTTGTTTAAGATACTATTTTGCAATTATAATGTTATATCAAAGTAGAAATATATTTATCGTCAAAAGTATTATAACATAAGATGGTTAAAATAACTGAAGGGAACTTAGACATAAAAATATTGGTGATTACATAAACCATATGTTTATTATAGTATAACTTAAAAAAAAACACATTTTATGTTAACAAATGATTAACGATCTCACTAATTACGTTTAATAGTAGTAAAAAAGATATTTCCTTGTTTTGATATTATATTAGTGTTTCAATTGTCCCTACACACTGGTTCAATCGTCCTTAGTACTAGGTCAATTGAACCACTCTGCCCCGTCCTCTTTATGCACTTATTTTAGGTTTCCTATATGAGCTGGAGCCTTATTGTGTGTTTTAATTAGGAGCCTGATAGTCTATCTTTAGACAAATACCAGTAACATCTTTGTAAATACAATAGATATTTAATTACACCAGGCTAAGTGAAAATTGTTTCAACTGTCCCCGGTCTACCCTACATTACTGCAGAGGCCATGAAGTAAGGGACGAGTTCGGGGTAGACGGCCGAGTCGTAGACGAGGCCGGATAAAACGAGTCCAGCAATCCCTGTTCTGGCCGAGGCTTGTATAGTGCTTTTCTCAAACAATGTGAGGGAACATTTCATCCATCCATCCATTCATCCATCGCATCGCATCGCTTCGCATCGCATCGCACTCGCATCACTTCGCATCGCATCGCTTCGCATCGCATCGCATCGCATCGCATCGCTTCGCATCGCATTGCTTCGCATCGTATCGCATCGCATCGCATCGCATCGCATCGTATCGCATCGCATCGCTTCTCATCGCATTGCATCGCTTCGTATCGCATCGCATCGCATCGCATCTCTTCGCATCGTATCGCATCGCAGTGGTGGTTGGCTGTTCGTAATTTTTCCTTTGTCAGTTTAATGTTAGTAAGCAAATTGTGGCGTTATCTGGGAAAAGGTACCTTGTTGTCGGTATTGAGTTATTGATATCCCCATAATCTACATGCATTTAGCTATCGAACCATGTAAGAAACATGCATGTAGGTTTAATAGATATTTTTAAAAAAAATGTTGAAGCTCAAAAGCCAGAAAAGGTGATTATGAGAAAATTGAATTCAAACTTATACACCCAATAAAAGTATGTTATTGTTGGAAGTTACATAGATGACATGCTATTTGAGGAGTAGATTGTACGGGCTTTCAGGTTTCAAGAACAATTTTGTAATTGGACAACGGTTTTCCTATAGTTTACCTTGCCAAAGTGCATAAAGTAAAAAAAAAAGTTTGATGGATTTTTTACATTTTTTTCTATTTATAGTATATTTCCATTGGATTTTATCGAAGGAAAAAATATTATGCGTAATTGGACACTAAATAAGAACTACTCCGTTTTGAATTAACGTTGTTTATTATATAAAAAAAATACTTAAACAAAAATAACTTTGTTGTTTACAAATGTAATTAAACAGTCAAAATCAACAAACTTTTATATTTAGTACGCTAAAACATAGCCAAATGAGACCAAATTAACTCAACAAATCTTAAAAAACTAGTTTTTTCAGTCTCAAAATTCAAGGTAAAGTTTAGTAAAAAGTTGGTACAATCACTATATATTTTCTAAAAGGTACCTTATCGTCGGTGGTAAAATATTTAGTGATTATGAAGTGATATCATTTGAAAACGACTAATAACTTACGATTAATTTTAATAGTCTTAATTTAAGAACACTGTAGTATTAAAACTCTTACCAAAAACCTATAATTTTGTCTCAACACACTAAATGATTAACGTATTTGAAAAGGTACCTTATTGTCGGACGTAAAAAGTTTAGTGACATAGTTAAGAATAAGATCTAAAAAAATGCTTTTGATTTGTAGTTGTAACTATTAATCGTTATTATTATTACTATAAATCAACCTCTAAAGAGCAGCAGGTGGTAGGACCTTGTGCAAGGTCCGCCCGGATTGCTACCACCATCTTGCTCGCTAATCCTGCCGTGAATAGCAGTGCTTGCATTGTTGTGTTTCGGCGTGGAGAGTAAGACAGCCGGTGAAATTACTGGCATTTGAGGTATCCCATCTTAGGCCTCTAGGTTGGCAACGCATCTGCAATCCCCCTGGTGTTGCAGGTGTCTAAGGGCGGTGGTAATCTCTTACCATCAGGTGACCCACTTGCTCGTTTGCCATCCAGTCGAATAAAAAAAAGACAAATTGGCGTAAATCGTCAATAAGGGCCTTATCACACTAGCGATTCGCGGGAGAGTTGAAAGCGAGGCAAGCGAGGCGCTGCGAGCGTATAACGATTTCGCCGCAAGCGCGCAACGACGTCGCTGCTGCGAGCGCATGGCGAGTTCGCTGCTTTAGCGCCAAAAACGCCATATTGTAGACTTTCGCATAATAAATAACGCCGTGGTGGCCTAGTGGTTTGACCTATCGCCTCTCAAGCAGAGGGTCGTGGGTTCGAACCCCGGCTCGCACCTATGAGTTTTTCGGAATTACATTTGAAATTTACCACGAGCTTTGCGGTGAAGGAAAACATCGTGAGGAAACCTGCACAAACCTGCGAAGCGATTCAATGGTGCGTGCGAAGTTCCCAATCCGCACTGGGCCCGCGTGGGAACTATGACCCAAGCCCTCTTGTTCTGAGAGGAGGCCTGTGCCCAGCAGTGGGACGTATATAGGCTGGGATGATGATGATGATGATGATGTATAATAAATAGGGCGTCTTCGGCGCTAACGCAGCGAACTCGCAGCGACATCGTTGCGCGCTCGCGGCGATATCGTTTCATGCTCGCGGTGAAATCGTTACGCGCTCGAAGCGAACTCGCTGCGCGCTCACCTCGCTTTCAACTCGCCCGCAAATCGCTAGTGTAATAAGGGCCTAACTGGCTACCGCTTAAGGGTGGCCAGTTATTGATGATTTACCTTACTCTAATTAAACGCATTTTATGATGATTCTTGACGTTTTTTACGCGCCGACAAGCACCGCAATAAGCCCGCGTGGGAACTAATCCCCAAGCTCTCTCATTCTGAGAGGAGGCCTGTGCCCAGCAGTGGGACGTATAGGCTAGGATGATGATGATGATGATGACGCGCCGACAAAGTACCGACGTCCGACACGTCTTCCAAACCGATACCGAGCGCACAGAAAGCATTCAAGAGCGGCACCGACAATAAGGTACCTTTCTTACTAAACTTTAAGGGATGTTTTAACTCATAAAAAATCGATTTAAAAACTTGTGTCTCTGTCAAATTAAAATTTAGACCCTGCTTATTAATATAGAGTAAAAAAAGAAAAAATGATTTTTTTCGACATTTTACTTCAAGCGCGATTATCTCGGAAACTAGAACCGACAACAAGGTACCTTTTACCAGATAACGCCACAATAATGGATTTTCATACATACTTCATGGCCTAGGCCAAGAAGTTGTGTAGGGAAGGGAGGTGGTAGGGAGCCATAAATGAGAAACTTCATGTCTCCATTTCGTGACATTAACGCATACATTTCCGAGCATGTTTGAGAAAATAAAATTATTCTTATTCTTATTATTGGTTCTAGAACTGTTTTCATTTTTACTCCAAAAGTCGCCAGTTAAACCATTTTTTTAGTCAAAACTTTTTTTTGGTCGCTAAGATTAAGCAAAAGCCGTCACTTCTAGGGATAAAGTCACTAAACTGGCAACATTGATAGCCGCTGCGGGCCCGTCGCGGGTCCGACCCGCGCTCTATGTGAATACAACGAACCGCGCGGCTCCCGCGGCGGACACGACACGACCCGCGCCCGCTCTCTGTGTGTGTTGCCCTTAAAAGAGCTTTGAAAGTTATTTTTTTGCTTTTTTGCTTGAATCTCACTTTTTATACTGATCTACCACATATGTACGTACCTACACATAACTATCCAAAATATGGTTGGGGTATAGCAAAAGGGGCCCGCTTTTAGGACAAATTTTTTTGAGCAAAATTTTTTTTTGCTAGTTTTTCTTTCTAAAATTTAAAGAAAACATTAAAATAAGCATCTTTTATTGATAAGTTTTTTTTTTAAACGACCGTTTAGAAACTAGAGCGATCCGAAGTTGCGAGTTCGGCCATAGGATTACTAAGGAGCAAGTACTTTACTTAGATAACTCGGTTTAGGTTAGGTTAGTGTGTCATCCTGCCCGAAGGGCATAACTACCCAGAATAGAAGCCCCCGCTAAGCGGGGGCTTCGTCGAACCTGTCACGGAAATTACTATCAACAAAAAACGTAGATAAGGTCCGAACTCGCAACTTCAGATCGCTCTAGTTCCTAAACGGTCAAGTTTATAAAAAAATATATCAGTAAAAGGTGCTTATTTTGCAAAAAAAGCAAAAATGCAAAAAAAAAAATTTTGCTCCAAAATTTTTTAAGTCCTAAAATCGGGCCCCTTTTGCTATACTCTGACCCAAATATAATTTGACTACCTACAGAGATATTGACTCAAGTACAAAATAGGTTCATTATTATTATTTATTTATTTTGTTAAGTAGCGACAACCCTGGCCCGTTGAAATAAGTAAACTCGGTAGCCGGGACCTCGGTGTGGGCTTAAGTAATCTATAGCTAGCATAGTATGAACTCGGCTTACGAGTGCTCGGCGTGTCGGCATCATTATCGAAAACCCGGTAACCGGGTTCTTGGTCGCGAATGTGCTAGATGCATTGATTCATAGTAGTTTTATATCGAGCATTATCAGACACTCTTATTTCTTCGGAGTGATTAACGATCCGAGATTGAGGCTTTCTTGACAATATCACTAGATGGCGTTAGTTCGCGAGGTCCATTCGACCGTAGGTATTTAACCAATCAAAAACGTGACACAAATATCAAATTGTCTAATGGACTCAACTCCTCAAGACACTGGCGCCAACTAGCCTGTTACAATTCTCATTCAAATAAGACAGTTTTCATACAAGTAATAATATAACTAAATATGAATAGTTATAAATTTTCTATAGATAGGTAAACCGTTGCACAATAAATAAAATGTTTTCAAAGTACTGAGAGGTCTAGACGTGCGATTGAGATGAAATCGTGTTTCGACCCTCTACCCATTAAATCTTTGTCAGTACACAAGGGTGACCCCCAAAACTAATCATTCCATCTATAATCTTCCGAGAATGCTTATTATTAACAAATCACTTAATCCTTTTGTTATTGTCAAGATTAAAGCAAATACAATCGTACGCTTGTTCCGTATTTATCGGGTTGGTTAAGGTTGCGAGTAGGTACTCAGTATGTCCGAAATATATTGCGACGTCTGCCTACTCCGGTGATAGGGGCTCGACTCGACGTAGGTATAGGTAGGTAGCAGGAAGTGTAGGGGGTTTTGCCTCTCGGGAACAGTAATGTGGGGCGTTAGTAGTCTTTGCATTCAGCGTGCATTAGCTGGGGACATATACTCCTGACGTGGCGTGAACGCCGTATGGAATTAATTCGGTCACCACGCTAAATTCAATTAATGAAAAAGTAATGTTGTACATCGATTTCACTATGTATATTAATTATTACTTTGTTTCCGTAACTTGCCTCACAGAGTTATTGTAGGTGATGCCATCATACTACCTCTAGATACGGAGCCATGACTCAATGTAGTACCTACTTACTCAAATCTCATCACGTCAGCAGCCGGCAAAGTTTGTTTAAAATATGTACACACTGTGTACACTAGCAGTTCTATTTGCAGTTAGTTCTTGGCAATCTCGCCACAATAATTTTAATATAATTTCTGATTCAATACATTCCTTTTCTGTTATGTTTCTTACCTATTTAGTAAATACAAAATCGTAGCTGAATGGCATGCTACATAATTCCTTTTAATTTCTTCGAGTATTGATGCTCTTGAGAGTTTTTCTGTTTCTACTCTGGTGTATATCTTAAAATAAGCGCTTACGGTCCGCTTTCTACATCACAATATGTTCCTAAATTTGCGCATTTCCATGAAATACGGTTTGTAATTATTTTGGACAACGTCATATTTACCTTGCGGTATTAAGTTACATGTCTGACCATTAAATTATGAAGGTGGTCAAATGCATTATTAAACAGCTTTAAGTCCGGGATAACCTCATGTATCGGTATAATGGGAGTCCCGTATGGCTGAGACCGCGACCACCACTCGGGCACGGCACCCGACCGTTAAAATGCGGAGTGTACGTTTCCCGAAAACATGAGTCTTCTCCTTTGAAACATTAGGTTGTCCCACTATCTATCACAGAAGTTATTTTTGTATATAAGAATTCTCATACTAAATAGTAGCAAGCCTCAATAGGAGCTATTAATCATAACGTCAATCTTGATACAAAATGTAACCATACAGATGTATTAATAAAAAGCTTGTCAGTCTGTGTCCGTCCAACGACCTCATCGCAACGCCATTGTAGCTCGACTGGTGCTCATGAAATATGGACTGACTGTCTGAAAGAAAAAGCCTCTTTCCTTGTCTACTAGTCAGCTGCTAGCTTTTCGCATTTCTTATCAGGCAATCTTTAAACATAGTCCGTCTTGCCTTTAGCATAAAAATCTCGTAAAGATTTAACAAGGGAGCACATGTTTTATTTTTAATATCTAGTGTGCCTAACAAAAACTGCGAAAAGTGATCTGCATTCTAAATCGAAAATGTTGAGTACTCACGTTCCTTTTAAACCGGTTTTGCTTTTTTAAATCACACCGTTCGAACGTCTACAAATTTCACGCAGTGTAATATTGAACACACGGTTCCAAACCTGTAACATCCCTATTTATTCTACAAACTTGTTGATGTTAAATTTCATAATATTATTAGTTTTATATATTCTTGGCAATAAGAGGGTCCAATAAAGGGAGTGGATTGGATTGAATGGATTGAAAGTAACATCCCTTTTGTGTATGAAATATTCTCTGTAAACCTAATCAAAGCAGAACTAACTTAAGCACACTTTGATTTCGACTTGCGTTAGCATATCAAAGGCGACCGAACTCATTTATTCAGCATAGTGTGAGGAATCTCTATAGTGACAAAGGTCCATGTCCACAGACGCCTTGTGATGTGAATTATGCTTGGTCTCTCGTGTGCTTACTTTATGCATTTTACATCTCGCATTATTTGGAAAGGTGTTACGTATACCTAAGACTATTTCGGCTTCAAATTTGGAAACTCTGGGAAGGTATCTTGAAATGGAAGTTTTAAAGTTCAGTATTTGTATGTGTATTGTATACCTCACGTAAAACAAGAAAGGATAGAAAGGACCATTTCACTATTCACTTCGAAGACGAAGACGATGTGGGTGGCATAGAAAGCCAGGATGTTGATGTTGGTGTTGCGTCGCCAAAATCGGATTACCTTAATGGTTCTATTGACCTTACGGAAGAAGCTTATCAAATAAAACACTTTTTACTAAGCACCGTTTATTTATTTAAATATTTGCGGATGGGATTTGGCAAGTTTTTGGACCAAGCTGGTTAAAGGCGCTTACACTTGTGTAAAGCTTCGTCTTTGTAAACATTGATATTAACAGCGACCTATTAATTGAATTAAACATAAGCCGTATCTAAGTAAACAATAATATAGATGATAAATAAATGAACATTTTGATAAGAGGAATACCTAATCTAAGCTTAGAAGATTTTAATCAAAGGAAAATGCAAAAATAAAAAGAATAATTATTTAGCTTCGTGTTACATAACATCGGTATTTCAGTTAAAGGTAAACAAAGTAATATGGTAACACGATACAAACTTAAGTTTAGAAAAATAAAAATAACAATGTTTTAATTTAGAAACAACTTACCCGTTAGGTTCAACTAGACCGCAGACGGGACGCCGCAGTGTGCATGCACGGCCTCGAGGATTAGGTTGATACCTAGCCTAGTGAGCACAGTGCATATTCCCAAGGTAAACAAAGATTATATAAACTCAATCCGCACGCACGTCACCCCGATCGATTTTCAAACTTTCGAATACGCCCACTTATGTTTTACAAGTAGGCACACCGAGGCTAGACCCGCTCGAATCGTTCCACACAGCTTCCAAAAAACGAATTAGTTATGGTCCTCTATGCCTTGAATTCATACAGGTTATGTTATCGATAGGAAAGCACAACACGCACACTGTCAGTTCAAACAATCACAAATCGAGTTCGAAGCCGGTTACGGCGGAGCTCACTGAACAAGATGATTGTTTTTTGTTTTGTTTTTAAAAATGTATCTGTTGATATATCACTTGAGATGCGATGTATGGGGGAGGTTAGCGAACCCGTGTGTGGCGGATGGTTGGCGGAGCGACAGTAGTCCCCGCGGTCAGGCGCTGACTGAGCGGCGCGAGGCGCCAAGCGGCGAGTGGCAAGGATGAGCCCGCGCTCCGCCGCCGCTCGGCCGCACCAGCCGCCGCCGCCAGCCGCCAGTGCGCGCGCCTCCTACACCTTAAACACACAACGCTAAGCCCGAAAGGCGTTAAAAAAACACCTCTTCAAATGTTTCAAGAACTCAAGTTTTTCAGATCCATAGACACGTGAACGAGTACTTCGAAGGTTGATATTAATTTTAGAGAACGGAATCAAAATTTGATAACAAAATGTTTTTCGACATTTCTAACATTTTAGAAGTGAATATAGCTGTTCAAGTTATGTCGGATTAAATTATTTATTAGTTTAAAAGATTGTAATTGTTAAAACAAAGTTTGTTTTCTAAAAAAAACAAATATTTTTAGCTCTACCTTTCCGAATTTCGTTTCAAAGCTTAATAATTTCAGCCGAAAATCCTTACACCATCGTGCACCTCTTCTATTATAATATATTTAAACTACATACAAATTTACATACCTACCTATATCCCATAATATACGTATCTCTTTACCATGCCAGAACAGGTACATAACTCACAGCTCTCAAAAACCATTTTATTTTATATCTCAATCAATATGGTGCAGGAACACAAACTCAGAAGTTATTTTTACCTAAAGATTCAGTGGAATACCCTTAAAGACGCTACCCTTATACCTACCCTTTAAGAAATGTTATTATTATCGGGTGATTTCAATTTTGAAGCTTCGCCCAATCTGGCGGAGGCAGCCGGTGAAAGAAGTAATAGAGTCTTATCGGTAAAGCACACTCCTTGCATAATAATGGAAGATAAATATTGTTAATAAAAATCGTGATACATGAGGAGGGTGTTTGTGAACAGCCGGAGTCACTCGCTGTCAGGGGCAGGTGATTGAGTCCTTATCACGGACGCGGCGGGGGCGCCGCCGCCTTCTGTCGCCGTTGCTTGCCAAACAATAACTTACAGTGAGTTCAAATCTGAGTAAAACGAACAAACACTAGAAACAATCAGGTAAGAGCCGGTTTCACGTTGTCCTTCACAAAAAGCTTACGGTAAACAAATAAAGTGACATTTTTTAATTAAAGTTAAGAAAACGTCTTCCGCGGCTTACCTTACAAACTCTTTTAACACTGTTACTGCCACTGCCACTGCCACTGTTGCTGCTGTTTTACACCTGTTATTTGTTATAAATTATAATCAAAATCAAAACAACCGCTCCTCGCTTCTTTAGGTGATTTCACCAGTGCAACAAAGACAGCCAATTTCAGTTCAAATTAATTTTATATTTATAATGCAAATAAGGGAATTAAACATACGAGTACTGCTCAACTCACGGGGAACAAACGAGACATTGAAACCGCAACGATCTATGAAATTTTTCGATGCCGGTTTCGTTTTTGATGTCGAAAATATAGTGTTGATTGATGCTAACTGCGACCGCGGCAGGTAGACTGGAGTAGCAGGCTATTAGTTAGCGGTACTCTCAGGTGCCAGCAGGGTAGCCCAGTACCCCGCTTTCTCAGAAACCCGTCGACTCGCCGCGCGGCCAGTGCAACTTGAAAAACAGGGATTAATAATAATGTTCTCGCCGGACACGCGATTCTTTTTGTTGCCAGCCTCACCACCATATCTATGTCTTATTTGGTTTGGTTTTACTTTTGATATTGGCTTATGTTATGATTTACGAACATACACACAAATAATGACTTGAAATGATTAATCATTGTTAAATAAAATTAGGGAAACTAAAAATAAAATAAAAAAATAATGTTATTATTAGTTACAAATAAATACGGATATCACGTAAATTAAAACAATCCTTCATGTTGTGCTTTACGTCGTACATTATTTCTATTATTATTACACAATACCTTCCCAATTTTTGATAATGCAAGTTTTAAACGAACTGAATTGTTCAAAAGCCAATGTTGGTAGTTAAATTAGTTGAATAATAATAATAATAATAATAGCTTATGAAGATATTATTAAGGTTGCTCGTGTCGCTTCGTGACCTCACATATATTTTGAATTTCGTCGCATATTTCGTAGTTGATATCACATTATTCAGGCGTCAGTTTCCAAGAAAAGTACATATTTCATAAAATTTGCCTTCTTCATTCACTTGTTAGTTTGACAGGTCAACCTAATACTTCATTTTAAGACGTTCTCTTCGAATTTACACAAAGAAGATATGTCCGTCTTTAAAAATAACAAGGGTATTGCGTTTTATTGAAAACATTTTTACAGAAAAAGTATTTACGACATGTAAATATCATTTGGGAAATGGAAATGTGTAACAGATAAAATGTAGTCTGTCTCGTTACCGTTACCACTCTATTGTTTCGTTTTTTCTTCGCAGTAAATTTTGCGTAGCGCAATAGTACGGTGGTAGGTTACTACTGGCTATGCGAAATATTTATTATTTAACAAAAAGTTTATGTAGGTAGAGGTGATCATTTTTAATCGCGCCAGTCCAGCAGCAAATCCCGTAGATACTCTTCTAAATGCACGGAAATTAGAACGTATGGAAACATAGTATATTTACGTTTATTTGCTTTCGACTGTCACAACTCATCTGAGAGCCATTTCCTGTACAGACGCGCGGTTCAGACGTCTACGTAATCACGTGGTCCTACATGTGTATACATTTGACATATGTATGCGGAGGTGTCTCGCGACTTATGAGGTGTTACGAGAGTCACGTCATGCAATCGGTCAGTTTATGGTCATGGTTGGCATAGAAGTTCTTGTCGCAAATGGTGATTGATTTTGCTAAGCTATTCGTAGTATTACGTAAGACTTTTGATTTTCTTTGGTTCTAGACTCTTAACCCCTCGTATGCGGCAACTATAAAAATTACTGGATTCTAGTCTCATTTGTTTTAATTATCACAAATAAAAAAAAAATCTTAAATTTGACGCGGATCCGTGTCTTAAGCATACCAGAGGTTCATTAAAGCTGTGATCAACCGCTTTCTTTAGAAAATAGCTCTATGTATGTAGGTACCTAATTATTCTACTACATAACCGTCATGTTGTAATATCAGGAGTACCTACTCGAGTTGTACACGAGTGTTTTTCTTTCTTTTATTTATTTTTTCCTTCAAATAGCCACTCACGTTAGACACGACAGCTGATCAAAACAATGTAAATAATATTTAGGGCTCAATAGGGTGAACGACGCAAATAGGAGGATAAACATTATATTCCTCTGTCCCACTTGACTTAAGATACTCGTTAGTGCGATTAAGTACTATTTTTGTTGCATTTTATATTAACCTCAGCTTTTATATTTTATACCTACCTATCCTCCTCATGTTTTCATAATATACTTGGATGTAATAACAATCCTTACTATATTATAAATCCGAAAGACCCTATCTGTTAACTCTTCACGTTTAAACCACGAACCGATTACGATGATTCTTGAGAACCTGGAACATAGGACAGTTTTATTCCGAAGAATTGCAGTTCCTTTGAGATAGCAATATTTACTAAACAAATTATTTGCTGGCTGAGTCGCGGGAAAGAGCTAGTTAATAATCATCATCCCAGTCTATATACGTTCCAATGCTGGGCACAGGCCTCCTCTCAGAACAAGAGGGCTTGGGTCATAGTTCCCACGCGGGCCCAATGCGAATTGGGAACTTCGCACGCACCATTGAATCGCATCGCAGGTTTGTGCAGGTCAGCTCGTGGTAAATTTCAAATATAATTCCGCACATGAATTTCGAAAAACTCAGAGGTGCGAGCGGGGTTCGAACCCACGACCCTCTGCTTGAAAGGTGATAGGTCAAACCACTCCACAGGGGGTGGAGTTTAGTCCGTAGGCGTCTGGTGAGCAATTCCCAGATGAGTCGGGCATGCTGCCGAGGCCGGCTCGGCAGTATTCTATGAGCATTCTCCACCTCCCTCGAAAAAAAAAAAAAAAACCACGGTTTACAAGTTAATAATACAAGTATCAAAATACAAAACCGGCCAAGAGCGTGTTGGACATGCCCGAAATAGGGTTCCATAGCCATTACGAAAAATTAAGTAATATTTTTGTAAGGATTTCGTATTTTGTACGGAATATTCCAAGTTTAGGTATATTTTTATACCTTGGGCTGCTATTTACTCTTAAACTACTAATATTTGTCAAGAAAACTTAACCGTTACAGTTTTCATTTTAAGTTTGATATGCTTACTACCATCCTGAATTTTATCAAATTTTTCCACCCACCGGTTAAGTTTTTTTTTTTCGCTCGATTTTAATGAAAATTTTCACTTTAAAGTTGAATATTTTGCAAACAAATCACTGAATCGGAAAATCGTTTTAGCAACCCCCTAATGGTGTTAAAATACCTATGCAACGATATGCCACACTACAAGGGCGGATGAGAAAAAAAATCACCCCACTTTACGTCTACGGGAGGTAACATATTTTTTTTTTAGTGCAAAATTACAGCTTACTAGCATTGATAGTCCCTGAAGCCGCGGATGGACAGACAGACAGACATGGCGAAACTATAAGTGTTCCGTTTTTCCCATTTTGGCTACGGAACCCTAGAAATGGCTGGTATACCGTCATATATGTTTTTGTCGCGTGTACAATATACCTATTTAGCAACATTTGTTCAACACCTTACAGCCCATTAATTTTACCACAACAATTTGCGATTTAAATGAATTCATTGCATGTTACGTTATTCCTACTTGTATTTAGATACACGAATTCTTGCTCAACGCAAACTGGTATCTCTGCAAAAAGACAGTTATAACATATTGTTAACGGTGTTTAACTACTTTTGAAGACGAGAGATATGCGAGATGCTCACATTTAGTTCTTGCGTTCTTAGATTTTAATTAAATACATAATATAAGAGACACGGGAAATCTCGTACGGTTAAGAACTTTCATAATTATTCTGCACCTGAAGCATCAAAGCTTACAGTATGTTGCAAAAGTTAGTACACAAAACTGTAGACAAACATTTACTTAAAAGATAGTTTCTGGTGTTGTTGCATTGTAAAGGCGTTACCGCTCCCATTCATGTTAAACCTTTTTCTGTAGCACGGTTAATTCTCCCGAGACGAATGCAGTGCCGCAGTGGGAGACATAAAAAACATTCATTTGCATTGCTGCTCCGCGGACTTGCTATTTATCCAGTGTTACCGTAATAACCCTTTCCCTGCTATTAGTAGGTGATGAATATAAGTATTTTTTTTTTATTATCTTTATTGTACTTTTACTCGACTGTACTTTGCTGGTCACGGCCACAAATTGTAACATTGCTTGATTACTTTCTTTTTAATTATACTGGGCTTGAATTAATAGCTATTTTAAAGACTAACTAACTACCCCTTCTTAATCTACTTAATACTACACCTTAATTATGGTGATTTAACTTACTAATTTATGGCCTTGTGATCGTGAATCGTCTAGTGGATTAGGAACCTACCTTATGCCCAGCAATAACCTAAGTGCTTTTATTTGAGAATTAATTTGAAAAGCCTTACAGTTGTGTTTCTAATGTTATAATTAATTAGCAGTACCTAACTCTGTGATGATTTTGACTCTAGATTGACTCTACTGAACTTTAGGGTGAAACCTTTAATACTGAGATGTGAATTTAGATAAACTAGTATGTTTTAGACTGGATAGTTCTAGAAATGGATCTTTCAGGTTACCTAGTAATCAGTTTTGAAAAATGAGAGGAATATTTCACTAGGATAGAGTTTTGTGTTTGTATTACTTCTGAATCTATTTTGACTTAAAACTAAGTTTATTACCGAGACCTGAGGTCTCGGAGGGTCTCAACCTGCCACCGCCGACCCTTTCCTTTCGCACACCCAGAGCAATATATCTCTATGGATATGTCAAGTTGTGAATTTTACTAGACTAAGCACTTAACTTTCGGTGCATTCAAATCAAAGTATGGGAATACAAAACACAATGTTTTGTAACAGTTGAATTCTAATTTTAGACTTATGGTTACTTATTCTATGCTTATATTAGAATACTCTATGAGATGCTTA
>NC_133486.1:3021378-3023289 GCF_025370935.1 Choristoneura fumiferana
AAAATAGTAACTTTTCCCGGTGTAAGGAAACGCTACTCTAGCTAAGCCCTATGAACTTCCCTACCTATATAGCCTAATAAATCCTACATTGTACTTTAAGCTTGCCTGAGGCCCTACTCTCTGTCTGTGATTAGCAAAACTAGAGAATTAATCCCACATGTACATTTAGTGTAATGTAGAAATTCACGGTGCAATGAATTTCTTCTAATCTCCTATCAACAATGATGGTGTGTATACCTAAAGCCCTATCGGTCCTAAATGGTGCTGAGCTCCCAACTTTCCCGAAGGAAAGTCCTATGACGGAGAGCCCCGCGGAACAGCAGAATACCTAACGTTGTGCATAAATACGTAAATAAATAGGGGACAGAATTCTGAGTTTCTCAAGTACAAACCAAGCGTCAACAAGACACGCATTCACTTGACGAGCGCTACTTAGTCGTTACAAAAGACAAACAGAATCCACTGGTGGCTGGTACGACAGTATTTTGCCGCTGAAGCCGCCACAGCTCAGGAAGTGGAAGCCTATATCATCTACTGTTGTCACCGTTAGGTATCAGACGATATAAACGGACTTAAAGCTCACCAAGGTACGTTATGGAGGAACCAAAGTCATTTCCATTAAGTTGGGAAAAACACAGAAAGTTATGGGTTGTACAAAATATACGTAGGCTGAAATGAAACGCTATAAAACGATCACTCCACACTACAAGAACAAATAAGGACTTCACCGCCACAAGACCGCAAAGATCCCCTCACACAAAGATTTTCCGAATGAAATCAGCACTAGATATTTCACAAATAATTAAAAAACCAGAGAGTTAATCATTATTCCGCAGATTAATGATCAAGACCCGACACTTTACTTCCTGAAGAAATACTCATATTTCTTGTAAATTAAAATTAATTTATAAATTAAATAAAAGCAAATCCCCAATTAAAATTAATGAAATAAAATTATCCGATACTATTGACTCTAATTTGTTAACAAAATGGCGCACAGAAACTAAACCCCGACTAGCAAATAACGATGTTGACTCTTACGAAATCTAAATCCATCTGGCTCCCGCCCTTTTTGTGTCACCTCTATTTATAGCTTCTCTCCCGGACCTCTGGTATTTTCGCGCCAAGCGACAAACGACGCCAAGCTTACCAAGTCGACAACGTTGACATTGCCTGCTCTCGCTTTTTCTTCTGCCAAATCCTTATCTCAAAATAGCCAAATTTTATCCGTAAAATTTATTTTTGAACTAAAATTTCCTATTTATCTTGACACTATCCTAGCTTACTATTCTAGTAAATACGTTTCGTTTTTATATTGTGCTACAACAACAATTTTCAATAAATATTTATATGTATTTGTCAAATACTTCAATTTTACCTCAACGTTTTAATTTCCTTAACCTATCTAAAAATAATCTTACTTCTAATGATAATTTTCTACTTATTACTCCCTACACTCTTTGAATATAAATAGCCAATTACATACTTCTATTGTTCGTTATAAAATAGCTAATTTGCCTACAATTATTAACTGGTATCCCCAACTCGCGCCATTTATTCATAGTTTCCTTTGTCGTATTAACGCCTTTCAAATTTTGCTTGCACTTTCGTCACGTCCCTACTTTGAATCAGTGTGACAAGATACTTGTAATTTCGTCTTAACTAATGTGTAATTACTCTGCTAATACTACTCCGTTTTGATGAAAACTTAAATTTATAATAGATAATGAACCAATGATCTATACTACGATTACGTAATGCTTGCATTTTCGGTTTTTCTTAACTTATTTAGCTAATTTCGACAACTTGCCGTTTCCATGATGCTTCCGTTGATATTTCTTTAAATTAACATAATTATTAACATCAAATGTATCTAAGATCTACTGTAGACTAATACTAATGATGCTATTA
>NC_133486.1:3023389-3031022 GCF_025370935.1 Choristoneura fumiferana
GTTTAGTGTAGAATAACGTAGAAAACCCCAGTTTAGTAAGCATCTTGAAAGTACTTCTTTCTGTAAATATTTTTAAACTGTTTATTATAAATCAGAATATCATTACAAAATTTTTATAATTACTTAGCTAATAATCTTTATTAATAAATTCGTTGTTTAAACACACCCAGAATTTTAATATTAGGTACTAAAATTACGTCGATTGCAGTGGCTGTGGTTACGAGTGGACTGAAGTATAAAGTATCAAATTCGTTTAGTTATCTATAAATTAGTTTAATTGACCACACACAAAAAAGTTATACAAGTATTTCGTAGATTCGGTTTATGTGCACCAGTGTGCGTGTGCAGTACTTTCCGGAATAAGTACACTGAACCGCTTGCAAGCGGTGTAAATGGCACAGACTAATAAGAGATATAAATGGCATGGGTACGTATTATAATATATAAATTTAAAATACATATCGGTTGAAATACATACAGTTGAAATATCGAAAATTATAAAATTTACACTGAACCGCTTGCAAGCGGTGTAAATGGCACAGACTAATAAGAGATATAAATGGCATGGGTACGTATTACAATGTATAAATTTAAAATACATATCGGTTGAAATACATACAGTTGAAATATCGAAAATTATAAAATATAATGCATCAAAATAAAATATATAAAGTTATTTGACATAAGTTCTAAACGCATAAGCTTGAAATGCATAGTGGTCAAAATATAGGTATAATAGTTACAATGCATATTGGTTCTTAGTCATATGGCACAAAATGCATATTTTGATAATGTATAAGTACGTTCAAAATCTATACAGTATGTTTTCTATAATGGTTGAAATACATATTAGACACTGAATTTTCGCAAAGAAAAATGAATATAATATAATTCTGGCACTCGCCGGCCGCTGCCGTGGCACGCTCGCTTCGCTCGCTCGGCTCGTGCTTGTTTTGGTCATAGTTGAACCTCTACGCTCGTCGCACCTAAAGTTTCTATTCAATTAATGATCAGACTTTAGTTTAACATGCAAGGTCTTATTAAACAATACTGCTTCCGATCAGTCGGTATCTTATAGGTTAGGTTAGGTTAGAGTTTTGTCCAGGCGCGAAGCGCTTAACCACGCTGAATAGGAGCTCCGCGAAGCGGAGCTCCGTCGACATTGTCTTACAGTCCTTAATTTTTCAGAATTTAACATGTAAATACAACGTAAATAGACTGGAGATGATGATGATGAATATGGGCATTATATCGTATGTATTTTGACCATTATGAAAAACGTACTATAGGCATTTTAATTGTTATTTCTTTCAACTATTATATATTCTGATTGTATATTTTTGACATATACATTGTGAATAGTCATTTTAATTGTATGTATTTCGACCAATATGAAAAACGTGCTTTATGAATTTTGATTATTATTTATTTTAACCATTATATTTTTCAATTTTCGGTATTTCAACTGTATGTATTTTAACCGATATGTATTTTAAATTTACACATTATAATACGTACCCAAATGGCATTCAAGCGTTTATAGGTTTGGTTGGAGTTGGTAGACGCATGGCAAGCGTGTAAATGTAGCATAAGATCAAAGTCTAAGAACTTTCTACATTTTCTTACACTGTGATAAGATTAACTTCCTTCCTCTAAGCTATCTTGGGCAAACGTTTCTGGGAAATTGTATACGTGAAACAGATACAAAATTACATTCAAATCTATTGACAAAAGGACTTTAGTCTCTAGACATATTCAAATCAATGATTATTATATCATAGACAGAGATGTTTAGTTAGATATAGGTAATTCTTTTTCGCATTCGCGAATCCCTCGCAATGCCTTCCTTACTTCAAATATTAACTAAACTGCGTTTACAATAATAAGTTTCTGGTAAGTAAAAATTTCATTTTTAATACAAGCTTTTTTTGCTGACTGTACTTTTTGTTGACTGTACTTGTGTTGTCACCCACCCAAACTACATTTGCATACCTACCAAATTTCAAGTCTATGCCATTAACCTTCCATTAACCGTTTCCGTCTTTTTTTTTTTTTTTTTTGTTACTGGACTTGGGCTTTAGTGTTGCCCTTAGCCATTTTCAAGTTAGGGAAATTGGACGCGGGAAAGGGGTAGTTTGTAGACGGAATTTGGAATATAGAAGGTCAGGGTAGTAGAACACAAAGGCAAAATAAATTACATAAATTTGTAAATACTATACTTTAATATCATTTTTAGAAATAAAGGATGCAATTATATTATATATATTGGGAAAGGTGAGCAAGGAATATGCTTGTAGGTAGAGGTATATTGTGGGATACTAATGATTCAAAAAAAGTTCTGTCATATAATGGACAGGATAGAAAGATGTGATTTAGGTCAGCCACCGCGGCTCCACATTCACATGCTTCACTATTGATTATGTTGAATCTAAACAGATGAGAAGGGGCGCACGTATGGCCCAGTCTCATCAGAGTCAATATGGATGTTTCTCTTCTGCCTAATTTTGAATTATAAAACCATGGTCTCAGTGAATCTTTTTGTTGTAATTATAATAATAATTTCCGGTCTCTAGAGAACTCCAAAACCAAAGAACTCCCAGGAGTTCCGTAAATACCTTTTAGGAAGGGCTAGGAGATCATGGGTGTAATTTTTATAGGGGAAAGATCCCCGAATGAACGGCCTCGAGAGCCAGATTGTCAGCTTTCTCATTTCCATAATCCCAGAATGACTTGGCACCCAGACAAACTGAATCTCGAGACCTTTGATACTGCACTCGTGTAACAGAGCTCTAATATCAAAAAATATGGATATATATTTTTTAGTTTAAATGGAGGATGTAGTAATGCTTGTAAGCTACTTTTGAGTCTGAAAAGATTACGGATTTCCTAATTTCATCAAATGAATATATTCAATAGCTTTGAAAAGCCCATAAGCTTCACCAGTAAAAACTGAGGATCTGGGGGAAGTTTAATTTTTTGCACAATATTGAACTGGTGGTGATACACTCCAACTCCCACACAGCTAGATAATGTAGGTTTGGATGCATCTGTGTATATAATATGCCATCCAGACCAACGGACATCAAGGAAATGGTTGAATAATGACTTTGCACTTGAAGTATTCTTTATAAGACCCAAATCAAGAAATACCACTGGCTTAAGTAATAAAACTTCAAATTTAACACTATATAAAGGAAGAGTTGTGTATCGATGGGTAGAACTTGACAGAGGTAGAAATTTTAAGTAACTGTTGATGATAAAAGGAGGACTCTTATTGCGCCAGTGTGAAGATGTTTCTATTTCTTTTTGAAGAGAAGATAATTTAGGTATAATGGGATGATTTGAAAATTGCATGGAACGGAAAATAAACCTATCTGCTAGGAATTGCTGTCGTAAATGTAACGGTGGATCGACACATTCCACCTGCATCGCATTAACAGGGCTAGTTTTCATGGCTCCCAGTATTATTCTTAATGCCTTGTTTTGGATTTTATTAAGAATTTCAAATGCGGTATCTGTACCTGGACGAAGCAAAAAAGACCCGTAATCCAATACACTTCTAATGACAGCATTGTACACTAGTTTTAGGTAAATGGATGACTACCCCACCAAACTCCAGCCAGACATCTTAAAATATTTAGAGACCGTTCACATCTAATCTTTACATATGTGCAATGAGCTTTGGCCGAGAGTCTACTGTCAAAAACTACACCTAAATATTTAGCTTCGTTGTTAAGTGGAATAAATGCACCATCATAAACTAGATTCAAATCACACTTCCTTGTTCTGGTTGAGAATAAGACCGCTGTTGTTTTAGTGATTGATAGCTCCAGACCATTTGTATCTAGTAGCACTTCAGTGCTTAGATTGGTATTTAATACTGCGCAAGCGTCACTGACACTGCTATCTGCACAGTACAGTACCAAATCATCAGCGTATTGTATGGATAATACAGGGTTTACTAGAATAGACGGAAAATCATGAGTATATACATTAAAGAGTAATGGGCTTAGAACGGAACCTTGTGGTAAACCTTTCCAAACAGTTCTGTATAAAGTTTCAGAATCTAAGACTAATTTTATAATCCTTTCGTGAAACATTGCTGAAATTAAATTAATGAGGCGTGTCGGAACACCCAATTTTACCAATTTATTTATAAGTATCTCTATATTTACATTGTCATATGCCGAATTTATGTCCAGAAAACATGCTACTACCGATTTATTCTGAGAAAAAGCTAATAATATATCCGAAACCAGTAAACCAACGCAATCTGATGTGCTTTTATTTTTGCGGAAACCGAATTGGTTGTCCGGTAGAGTTTTTTTTTGTTTCAAATAACCACTCTAGGCGGTTTTTAACCATATGTTCCAATATTTTAAGTAAAACGGTCGATAAAGCTATTGGCCGGAGTGAATTATGATCATTCCGGGGTTTATTTGGTTTTAGGTAATGGCAACACCAGCTGTGTTTTCCATTCAGGAGGAATATTGCCTGAAATAGGCTTGTGCGCGCTCGGTCACTGAGCGGATCGCTCCAAACTAGTACAATCGCTCAAATGTACTAGTTCGGTCTTTTGGCTCTTTTAGTTCACTAGTACACTGAAAGAAACGATGCTCCTTTGACCGAATGAATGAATCCGAGAGCTTGGTCCTATACCTACCACGAAGCGCAAAACTTGAACTTCGTATGTTTCCGTCCCGCTGACGCTTATGTCATTTAATACGCGAGTGAAGAGACGGTGCGATACGAACTTCGATTTACGAGTTTCGTAGTAGCGCCTCTGCTCCGAGATTGGAGAGTCGAGGTTCGTGTGGACAGTAAAATAATATTACAAACAAAATAATCATGCATGCAAATAGATTTGTCACTAAATTATTTCTGTATAAATTACATGTTATTGATTTCCCTTCATACTTTACTTACAGGCTTAGGACTGTCATTCTATTATTCATCAAGGAGTATTAGAATGGCGTATTTCAAAATCAAATATTTACATTGATTAGCTGATTTCCTGTTTTTTTTTTTGTTTTTTTTTTGTTTTTTTTTTTTTTTTTTTTTTTAGTTTTTATATTATGTTGCTGTGTAAAAATAGCATTTGTGTAACTTTTTCGGGTTTTAGAAGAGTCCGTCTTTGGTTTAAAACCTGACCCGCACTGGAAAAAACCCTTTCGCAAGATACTGAAGTAGCTTGCATTTCCAGCCGCTTTAGCATATACTGATATACCCTGGGATATATCTCCTTTTTTTTATGCCACCATTTTAATGGATCGTCCTTCCTGGGTAAATACGGCTCCCTCATATAATGGTCATATTCGCGGATTGCCGCAGCAGTATTGTTTTCAGGTCTGATAATCATGGCCATTTCTTTATCGAATTCATCCCAGATGCTGGCGACTTGGGCATTCTGCGGTTCCGTGGATGATGTTGTGAATGTGGCAGAGCCAAGGCTTGGTGCAGCTGTGGCGGATATATTTTCTTCCTGTTGTACCTGTGGCAATTTGACTTCACAAATCCGCCGTTTCAGTAATTCACTCGCTTTTAAAAAGGAGTCTTCAGTACGAAACCCCTTTTTTTAAAGCGCGGATCTAGGATGGTGCTGTCTGCGTATAATGCATTTTTCTCTAGATCGTGAAATCTTAGTCGCAATTGTTCCTTTAATGTTGCGACGAAAACTGTGATTTCATCGACCTCGTACTGCTGCGCTGTAAATGCAGCTAAATTTCTTTCCATTAGCTGCACGAACACCCAAACCTTCGACAAGGTCACCATTTTGTCAGCGCTCACTTCTGTTGTTATTTCATAGAAGGGTTTTAATATTGGTACAACTGCCTCAATAATGGCCCAGTGATGCGGCTGGAGCAAGAGATCTTTGTCGCATAATTGCTGCTAGTGTTGTAATGACTGCATTCTGTAGACGTAACACCCGTCCAACATGTCGTAGCAGGAATTCCATTTGTGGGGCATTCTTGCTTTAATTTAAGTGGTGGTAGGCCCATCTGATTTTGTGCCTCCATAGTTTATGGAGCCCATTGGAACTTCTTTTAAAAATTCCACAATGGCCTTTACCTTACCGACCACTTCGCTTATGTCGGTAAGCTGCCCGCTGCATCAATTTAAGGAGTGCGCGAAGCACCTATGGGTCGCCAACGCCCACCTAATAGCAGTCGTGATATTAGCGGCATTATCACTCACGATGTACCTATTTTATGAGATATTTTGCCAATCGCGAATTATGTCTTTTAGAAAAGACATTAAATTTGCACTTGTGTGCCCGCTCTGTGTATTTTATCACCCGAGTTAGCGAAGAGAGCGTGGTGGTCGCTCGTCTATAAATGAGCCGTAACCGCTATATAGCTTTCTGTTGTGGTCGATGTCAACCATCCGTTCCGAGGCAAAAGCGGGGTATCTGCTATTTTCCTTTGGATATTCCTGAAACACTTCCATGTAGATTTTTGGAATCAAAGTGTTGGATGTGTTTTCCTGGTAGGCAACTGGTATCCGGGCAATGTGATACCATTTCAATAAATATTTTAACTCCGGTTCTTCCACTATACGCAAAGCGTGATGGCCCTTTACCACCATTTTGACCACTGTCTATCATTTGTTCGACTTTACGCGTCGATGGTGGTTTTCGAAATAGTTACTTATTGTAGTAGTACAGGACCGGCTCGCGTAGTAGATGTAGAAGTTGACGCCAAATTCATAGTGGATGATGAAGGCACAGCTGATGCGTTGACGGTGCAGCCGCCGCAGTCGCCGGCACTAGTGTTGGCAAATGCTCTTCGTTCGATAATTCTTGTGCCGGTTGCCTTTGAACACATAAAGGTATGGTCGGGTGTTTCTTCATGTGTCTACTTTTCCTAAAGAACCGCTTTTTATGCCTCAAATACAATCCGCAATAATTACACTTGGCTCAGTTGGTCCGCATCTCGTTTGTAGTGAACCAAACATTGCTTCTTTTACCTTTACTCGGAGCCATTTTAAAATATTCAACTTTTTGTTATTATTTTCACTATTTAAGTATTTACATTAATTTTAAAGTTTTCCTAAAGTACAAACGAATATTTACACTATATTACACTAAAAAATTTAAAACTACAACATTATTATAGACATCACAGTTTATTATTTACACTATTTAAAAAATTAATAAAGTATCGTCCATTACGATAAATCAAAAATCACAGTAAATGTCTGAAACATAAGCAATAATTCACATTTAAGCAACGAAATTAAACTTTCTTTGACGCAGAAAAAAAACGAACCCATTTTAAATTAACCACACAAACTGCCGCTTTGCAATAATCGTTTTTAAACTTTGCGAGTTAGCAATTCGTCCCTTTTTCAAGGCATCAAATTTGACAGTCCAATGCCCATAAACGAAGTGAATAATATAAACGGTAAGAGTCACCTATCGAACGTTAATCCAAAAAGACCAACACGCTCGCGCATTCTATTAAAAACATAGTACTGTTCAAAATGTGTCATCTCGCTTACTCCGGCGTAATTCCTATTCAGAGGTTTTTCCTTGTCGCTGTCGCTCGTCATTCATTTTCTTTCATTCGGTCGGATACGGATCGCATCGTTTGCTGTCTGTGTCACTGCTTGCTTGAAACTGAACTAACGTACG
>NC_133486.1:3032638-3081074 GCF_025370935.1 Choristoneura fumiferana
TTGCATAATGATCGCGAGTGAATTGTGAAAAAAATTTTTTTATAACGAAATGGCCGCAATCGATAATTCCCGAACGCTACAACGAATCCAGGAAAAATTGGACACATTTAAGTTATAATTTTCGGCCTGTCGGGATTTGCTCTACAGTAGCATTCCTGTATTTCTTTGTTCTAAGTGCATCTTCCGTAAAAGGCGCTACGCCGCGCGCAGTTGAAACGCAAAACCGTTGCCATTTAAAGACTATTGCTAAGTGACTTTCGTACGAACTATGACAAACAAAATGTGTCGAGTGCAATCATATACTGACTTTGAGTTGGACGTGTGTGTAGAAAAGCGAGTATTGGAATCAGTAAAATGGGCCAGCAACAATCAAAAACAGAAGAAACTGTCGTAGTACAGAACGCAGCGGAGTGACAATAAAGCATCCCTACAACAATTGAAATACCACATTTCGGCTACAAGTACTATGCTATCGTTTATTTCATTGGTAATCATTTTGGGGCTATGCTACATCATTTATCGAAATACAAGAAATGTCATCATAGTGGATATCAGCTGAGATAAATCGACATACGTTGAGAAGATCGTTTTTCCGGCAGCCAGCCACCATCGTCCAGGGGCAGACACCTATGCCCACTGCGCAACCGAGGGTGTATTCAGAGGTCGTATAGAAGAAAAAAAATTTCTACATCAAACATCTTTACATAATCAAAAATTACGGAAAACATGCCATCATACGCGACATTTTATGAGCAACAACAGTGAATACAGTGAATAGTTCGGAAAGTGATAGTGATTCCGCGGTATAATATAAAGACATTTTCGGTAAGAAGGACCTTCCAAAACAAAACTGTAAGTGATACTTGTAAGGGACTTAACTCGAAAAATTAATTAATGTAATTAATGAATAATTAGTTATATAATCATGGTATATAACCAGTAATATAATAAAACAGCAGCGTCTATGTTTCATGCATATCTATGGCAATTACCTTAGAATCATTATATAATCAATTAAAGGACATAAGGGTATATTTAATTAAAATAGGGCCTAGTCGAAGAACGGGACCTATATTAGAAACAAAGTCTAGTGAGGCAAATAAAATATATGAAACATATCAAAGCTCATTAGAGAAAATTGATCAAGAAATTAAGGCAGGAAACATAAAAGCGACTGTGTGCCCGTAATAGAAATGTTTGTGAGAGAATAGTAAATTTATATTATGAAATTTAGAATTGTGTAACCTAACGTAAAAAATATAAGTTTAGAAAAACAACGAATCAGAGTCAAACGCAACCCCCCACTTGCATCCACCGGTTTCCCGCAACTCTCTCGATGTCGTCAATCGAAATTATGACTTCATATTATTATTAATCATCATTATTACAACTTCACAAAAAATGTTTAGAACCCCTTCTTCTGTGACCTTCTAGAGTCCAATGTTATCTTGAATGGACTTATACTAGGATGAATACATAGGTGAGAGTGTATGTCGTAGCACTATACTGTAAAGACAATTTTTCTATAAAATATACCTAAGTAAGTACGTAAAAAATGCCGTACGAAATACTAAATCCTTAGAAAGATATTAAGTATCTACTTATATTTTTCGTAAAGGCTACGGAACCCTATACGACACGCTTTTGGACGATTTACACTGAAGACTGTTTTCAATCCCGCTTGTGTGAAAGGAAGATCATCGTTTGTAAGATTCCACTCGGCTATTGAAGCTTCTCCTTCCGTTCATTCGTTATCGTTTTTGTGTCAAGGTGTTTGTGCCCCTGTTCGTCCCTTAGTATTTATTTTTTTCAAACAAGTTTTTAGATTCCTGGTCGGGCTTTAGATGATTAATTTATAATAATATTGATTAATATATTTTTGCTGAACAATGTAAAACGGTCAAGAATGTTTGAAGTTTGATGAATAGTGAAGTTAGTAATGAAAAATTAATGTACGTTACAGGTGTACGGCAATGCGAAGCATCATTTGTGGCAATAGACCATAGTTACTGTAGCCCCATAAGGGGCCATTAATCATCATCATCATCATCACAATCTGTTCCATCGGGGTCTATTCAAGCAACGACCTGTTTGACAGCAAATAAAGAAGAACATACTCGAACGTCACAATATGTCAAATACGATGCAGGTAAAGTATTTAAATATAACTACTTAACTGTAAATTTCAGGGCCGGATCTTGGGCAAACCAGAGTAAGATAAGAGCCAAAGCCGTTCGGGGGTGAAATGTTGTTAAATACGTAGGTAAGGACGAGTGAAACGACTGCTTGCTGTTAGCGCACTGGCGTGTATTCTCAAGTTACACACACACCTACATACGCGCTTGTGTTTGCGAGATTTTAAACAGTTGTTCCTGCGGCGGCGCCGGTTGCACAGCAGCCGCCCCGGCACGCGCGCTTCGGCCGCTCTCCGCCAACTCCACCGCCTTAAAGTAAAGTTCCGAGCCAAGCGACACTGACGCCACTAACGCCGCGTTATTATCGCCGCGACAGAGCGATAGTACAAGGTTCTATATAAATACATGACGGCGTGTACGAACACGGCGATACTTGACGCGGCGTCACTGCCGCGGCGCCACTGTCGCAAGGCGTCAGCGGCCGAGCCGCGCTTCCCCTCGCAGTGTCGCGCTGATCGCACGATCAACACGTGAAAATTTTATGTCCACTATGTGTATTTTTAGGTCCACTATTGTTTGATTTAAGTGTTGAAGAGTACAAAAATTCGAAAAAAAAGGACAGAGTTTGGGATGAAATTGGGAGGGTGTTAAATAAAAAAGGCGAGTATTTTTAGATGGTTTTTATTTAATAATAGTTTTGTTGCCAGGCTACTTGACCAATTTCTGAGTTAAAATAGAGTTTTAATTGTTCTCTGATATGTATGCCATCATTTGCTTGTCCCCTTGTACGGGTCAGAGGTATCATATTATCTGTAGGATTCTCGTTTTCATCGCGGACGTAATGTGGTCGGCTATTTTCTTCTAAATACGCATATGACCCAACGTCTACAGCCACAAACTTATAGTTAGCGTCCACTAAAGCCAACATAACAATAGAAAAATAGTCCTTGTAGTTAAAATAAAGAGAACCACTATTAGGTGGAGCTCTGATGCGAACATGCTTTCCATCTATGCTAGATATGCAGTTTGGCATATTCCATTTTTCCCAAAAATCTTTTTCTATTCTTTTAAAATCATTTTTTGTAGAAGGTGGCATCGCTATTGGCATAAGCTTTTGTTTTAATACTTTCAAAACGTCTCTTATTACTCTTGATATATAAGATTTCGATATTCGGTATACAAATGACAGCGACGCAAAACTCTCTCCGGTCGCGATGAACCTAAAATTGAGACGTTATTTTAGTTTCATGTTATTTTTTATTATTTGCAGGTGATAACTGTAAAAAAAGGTGGAAAAACATAAAGGACACATATTTTCGCCAGAAAAAAAGAGCAAGTCTGGAACTGGGTCCGCAGCGCCAAATCGTAGATCTAAGTTTGGAACCTATGATCGCCTGCTTACGTTTCTACAGTTAGTGCCAAATGAACGTTCAACAGAATCTAATATTGAAGATACGGATTCCACACAAGAGAGTCTAACTTCTGACCAAGGTTTTGGTTCTGTATCATCACCAGGAGACTCTAGAAATATAGTTGAACATGAAACTTCGGGAACATTTTCGGCCCCAAACCCAGAAGAAACTAGAAATATAGTTGAACATGAAACTTCGGGAACATTTTCGGCCCCAAACCCAGTATTTCCAAGATCCAATAGAAAACGGACGCGCCAAAATAAAGATGAGATCATATCTTTTCTGCAGAAAAGAGAAGAAACGCGCCAAAAAACTTTACAAACTATAGCTAATAGAAATGTTGAGGACCCAGAACTAGCCATGTTTTCAGACTACATTAAAAATGTTTTACAAAAATTACCGTCCAGTTTGAAAATAAAAGCAAAAAAAGAAATTTTTGACGTTCTCGTGAAGTATGAATCGTTGAACGTTGAAGCATCTACACCTGCTATTCAACTTAATTCGCCCGAACTATCAGCCGATGCCGTTCCGCATACAAATCAAAATACGCTGTCCACATATAACTTCAGAGCGTACTCGCCTATATCACAAGCATCACAAATGGAATTTGAACCTGAAGCTACGGACTTAAGCTTAATACGTATTATGGATCTTACAGAAGATGACAGAACATACGATTAGCTTCTATAGATTTTAAGTTTAAATTTTCTTAATAAAGAATAAACAACTTACCTCAGTGTTAAAAATAGTTTCTCTTCAGGACCTATACAATTTCTTGTAGTTTTTGGTGTCAATTCTTCATAAACTAGAGACAAAATGAAATTAAATTGTCTTTTGTTAAAACGACAATATTCTCGAAATTTATCATCATCAGTAAATACAAAGCAACAGATCATCATCTTCTTCCTCTTCTTCAAATATTTTTTGCAAATCTTTCACAATAGCTTGATTCATAATCGTTTCACCGTATGTGTAAGGTTGTCATTTTGACAGGTGACAGCAAGAGTTTTCGAGTCAATGTTTTTTCTGTCCATCTCATAATTCGGCGTTTTTTCATTTGACTTAAGGACATTTAAATTAATCTCCGTTTGTGTAGATCGTTTACAGGAATATGGATTAAATAATTATTTTCTCTTAATGGTTGGTTTTGGAAAATAAATATTTGGATTTTGACTAGTGATGTCCTTCAAAAAAAAATCGTACATGGCAACAGTGACAGCTCTACGAGCATGAGGCCGCGTTTTGGGTGAGCAGCCATTTTGATGGATGGTTGAAGAGTAGTTGTGTTCCTAAGTGGGAATTATTTTCTGTTTTTGTGGGGTATTGTGGTGTGTGTGACGTGGAGCGACTCACGTAGTGTCTTCCGGAATTGAGTGATCGCTGTGGTGTCCAAAGTCTTGCGCCTTCGTGGAGTAGACAGCGTGACCCAGGCGGCGCTAAGCAAGTCTGCATTTCCTCCACGGAGGTGCTAAGACACGGGCTGAAGTGTGGTTGTTGTGGCTTCGTGTAGAAGTGTTTCAAGGAGCCCTGGCGGCTGTGGAGCTGGTTGGCCTGCCCAGCGTGGTTTACTGTCGGTGGCGCTGGGACGTCGAGCACGAGGCGGCGTCCTAGAGTGGCCCACAGTGGCCTGCAGCCAGGTTTGGCAGCTTCGGAGCCGAGGTATAGGGGTTACCTTTATTTAGATTATACAGATAGTTAAGTAATCACAAATCACTGGCCAATTGCATTCACGACCCTTAGTTTTCATAAGGAAGTAGGATTTAAATTATACACAGTGTTTGTATGGTTGATGGGAGCGGGATAATTGTGAGTATCCTTACAAATAAACATCTTGTTGCACCAAAACCTTGGTTTAATTCCTCACCTGCAGCGACCCGCTACCCTGTGTAGAAATTTCATTACATATGTACGCAGTAAACGCAAGAAAATTCGACTGTCTAGGTCACTGGTCGCAAATTGACTGGAGGCCGCAGTGCTACTGTCGCCGCCTTCGGAATTCAACAGAGCGTCAGAGACGCTGCGACGGAGCCGCAGCGTTTACTAACGCACTGAAGCGGCGTCAGTGTCGCTTTGGTCGGAACTTTACCTTTAGCCAGAGTCAGGTTTTTAAGGTCCTGTGCAAAGAGCTTGTCTCTCTCGGATTCAGCTAACATTGCCTGCCATGACAAACAGGTCCCTTAGAGCTTCCGCCACGTTGAGGAAGCCGCACTTCGCCGTCAAACCGCGCAATCTCGCCGCCCATTGAGCGTACGTCTCCCCCGACTGCTGGGTAGCCGCGTAAAACTGGTACCGCTCTCCAAAAACACAAACCTTTGGAGTAAAATGACTGTCCAGCAGTGCAAGGATGTCTTCGTAGGGCACATCGTGCAGCTGCTTCGGCAGCGCGAGGTCCGCAACCAACTTGTACGAAACAACGTCTGTCTTCGTATTTCCATGTAATCCTCCGAAAAATCAATCATAAGACGAAAAAAGGATCGCAGACAGTAAATGTATGTTACCCTAAATTTAACGCAAGCGAAGCCGTGGGCACGAGCTGATAGGTAAATAAATTGTGCACGAAATAATAGAATCATATCCATGTAATACTTTTGTCGACAAGTTTCTACCAGTCGCCGATTACTATTTATCACTCAGAATCACTTATATTACTTAAAACATTTCAGATAAAACGTTCGAGTATCTGCTGCAGCAAAATCAAACAGGTCGAGCTAAGAAAATCAGACAGAAAGACAACGAAATTCGTAGATTGCGCTTAAAAGTTAAAAGTTACAAATTACGTCTACAGCAACTTCAAATAAATCAACGGAGTAATTTTGAAAAATTAACGCAGAACATGTCGGAATCTGCCAAACTATTTACCCGGATGCAATTTCAGGAAGGGAAAAAGAAGAAGAAAGGTCAGATTCACATTAGAAGAAAAAAAATTATCTCTTTCGATTTTCAGAAAAAGCCCGAAAGCGTGTAAACTTTTGTGCAAACATTTTACCCTACCTTCGAGAAAGGTGCTAAAATCATTATTGGCTCAAATTAAATTATCTCCGGGTATTAATGAAATAATATTCAAAGAATTAAAGAATACAGTTTCAAAAACGTTACCACAGGATCTGTGTACATTGATCTTTGATGAAATGTCAATTTCTCCACATTTACATTTTAATGTTCACACAGATGATCTTGTTGGGTTCGAAAATTACGGTGACGCTGAGAAAACTGCAAATTTTGCTAACCATGTATTAGTTTTTATGGTTAAAGGTATAAAAAAAAAGCTTTAAACAGCCAGTGGCGTATTATTTTACGCAAGCATTAAAAGCACCAAAATTAAAAGAAATATTAAAAAATGTTGTGTCTAAAGTGCAAGCTACTGGTTTAAGGATACTAGCGACTGTCTGCGACCACAGTACGGTAAATACAAGTACTATAAATAGTCTCATTTCAGAAGCTAAAGCTATTTTTATGAAAAATGGGAATGATTGGCGGGATGATATTATTATTATTAATGATCAACATATAATCCCACTATTCGATGTCCCTCATTTACTAAAAGGAGTTAGAAATAATATGCTTAACAAAGAAATGCAGTATATGCATGAAAACCATCAAAAAACTGTTAGGTGGGAACACATTCAGTGGGTATACCAAGCTGATAAGTCGCACGGGGAGTTACGCATTCTGCCCAAATTGACCAAAGAGCATATAGACCCCTTAAAAATTAAAAAAATGAGCGTCAAAAATGCCGCGCAGGTATTAAGCCACAGTATGGCAGTGGCCACAGGTGTGCTTTGTTTGAAAATACTGTCATCCAAAAGTATGCTTCCAAGTAAGTTAAAACGACGCGCGTGTGGCTGACAACAATTGGGGCACCAGCATGTGCGTGCCCTTCTTCGCGGTTGTCCAGTGGACCGAAAAGTTCGGGCTCGGCATGTTCGTGCCAGTACAGGCAGCCTCGGGCCTGGTCACAGACGGTTACTCGACTACTTACCTAGAGATAACCACTCAAACACGGACCGCTTTGCCATGGTACGCATCAACATAGCTAGAGCGCCCAGAATAATACTCTGCCACAAGAGGGCCATCCCAACATTCTTGCCGCTGTCAGTGGAGGATTGGTCTGTGCAGACAATTGGTCGAGAAAGTAGACACAACGCCCAAGACGGCTTCGTCTCTAATACCTCATGTCCATCTTTGAGATATCACTTTAGAGACCAGAAAGAGGAAAGTCAGCTGTTAGTCCTGAGCTCATTCCTCAACGTTCCACACTCCGCGATCAACCTTTGGGGTGTGGAGAGTGTTTTGTAATGGACTGTGTCGCTGTTCCTATACCTAATTTAAATTTAAATCTGTAACGGTTTTCAACCGAATTTTATTTCAATAAACTTTTTTTGTAACCACCTGCGCCACCTGAACACCCGGGCCCAGGGAAGTGCCTGCCTGTAATTCCTGAACCAACCACTTGTACGAACCTTCGCCCTGAAATCTCATGCCACGTTCTGTAGGGGAGCCTAATTGTTGTATGGGGGACGCGTGTATTGATATATACAATATATTAAAGCTAGGCTAGGAGAATCGCCGACATATAAAGACGTTATAGCAGCATTTGGAAGATATTTTATTCCCATAAAAAATTAGTCACAATTCTCATGTATTTTATTCACGGAATCACGGTAAATAAACTCATTAGCTAAAAAAATCATTACTATGCAAATTACTCACAGTGAATAAAAACTCAGAGGAAGGAGATTTAGCGACAAGGAGAAAATGATTTCATTATGCATTTTAAAACAAAGTCCGAAGACCTATAATTGTTTGAGGACAATTTTTATTCTTCCGTCAAGAAACACAATAAACAAAATGCTTTCTTTTCTTGATGCCAAACCGGCATTAATAAACAAATGTTTGATGCCATTAAGGAAGAGGTATTATTATTTATTAACGTTTTCGATTGGTCCTTATTGATCAATTATTATGTAGAGATTAGATTACGCACATATTAGTTATTTATGTGACTGATACATAATGCCTAATTATGTACAGTCGCATACATAATTTTGTCTAAGTACATGTGTATCATAAATTTTCTACAATATGTATATATAACACAGATATACCTGCACAGTGACAGTTATAGTTTTTTTCATTCATAAACAGTCAGGGTGAGTCGATCTTGATTCTCAAATCGATTGTAATATTCAAGATTCAAAAAAATAATGTAACAATAATTTTATTATTGAATGAAATTACAAATCAACTAATTAAACTATCGCAACCAAACATTATTTTAAGATGTTCGAAATTTGAATGTCATTAAAGTTTCGCTTGCCGACACTTTTATATAAACATTATGATGCAACCATAGATAGAAGTTTTTTAATATACCTAAACCTAGGTCATTTACTCAGAAACAGTCTTATTCTTTGATAAATTATTTGACTCCACAAACGGAGCTACAATGCTGGCGAAGAAGACGCGCAGGAAAGAAAATGGCAGTGAATGCCAACTCTCCGCATCACCAATTCTGGAGAAAGCTGTAGTAAAACTAAGCAAAATGAAATACATTGACGAAAAACGAGGCGAAGTATCTGTACCGTCTAAAAAATTTGATAGTGACTATGAAAAGTTACATGGGGTTGTGGGAGAAATTACGGCAATGTTACAGCTTTATTTTTACTATGTGCATTTCCGTTTTAATTCTACACTTCCGTCTCGGGGTGCTATATGCGGTGTATGCATGTGTGCGTGCATCGCAGTTAGTTTTAAGTTCAGTTGTCAATATACCGCTACAACAGCTGACGCGTTTCATTCGTGACACCTCAGTGGCTAACGAGGATTTAAGTGCCTACCGACTTGCGCGTGCAAATAAAATAAGTTTATCTCAAAATACAATTAATTTTGGTCGAAAATGCCTTTCGGAAAATTAACAAACTTTAATGTAACAACGTGTAATTGGATGTTATACGTGGAGCGGGCCGAAATGTGTTTTAAAGCAAACGATGTGCAAGAAGAATTGTGGCTACCTACATTAAATCGCGACAATGGGGGACGAGGCTTATGAATTGTTAAGCAATTTGACGAGCCCGAAGAAACCAAGTGATTTAACTTACAAAAGGCAGATCATGGGTGAAAGTGTATCGACATATATTACCGAACTAAAGAAGTTATCGAAAAACTGCGAATTTAAGAACGCACTAGAAGATAATATGCGTGATCAGCTGGTGTGTGGACTGCGGTGCGATGTAATAAGGCAACGCCTTTTCGCGAAAGATGACTTGAATTACGCCGAAGCCGTGAAGCTAGCATGTGCCATGGAGGCGGCAGAGCGGGATGCGGCGGCGGTGGAGCAAGGCAAGCCTGGCGAGGCTGACGGCGCTGGCGCGCTGCACGCGGTGGGGACCGCGAGCGCCGGCCCGCGGGCGGACGCTCGCGCGCAGCGGTGGAACGGCGCCCGGCAAGATGGCGGCTGGACCAACAAAACAGATTGCAGGGTGTGTGGCGCGTCGGATCATCGGGGTGATGAGTGTCGATATCGCAAATACATTTGCGGAAAATGTCGACAAAGCGGTCGGTCATCTGCGACGGGTTGTCCTATGCGGTCAGGCGGCCCGCGGCAGAGGGCAGACGCCACAGGCAGGAAGTTGATAGCCCACGTGCAAGCGGCGGGACACAGCCGGACGTCCGACGAGGACGAACCACTGGAACGCGCGTGGCACATGGAGTCGTCGGACGACGACGTGAACCCGGGCTCGGGAACATCTTCCGAACTTGGAAGAGGACATGCATCAATTGTGTTTAAACGGCTACAAGCCGGTAAGCGTAATAATCTGGTTATAACTTTAAGTAACGCTGTAGGTAGGTATTGTGGTTTCGGAGCCTACCCCATCTTTCACGGGTACCTTCTATTGATCGATGTGGTGGTGAAGCAACCTCAAGTTCTGTTATTATTATATGGAGGTGTACGTGGATGTGGAGGGTGCCTGAACCCCTTTACCTCTCTGGTGTTTTAGTTTAAGAGGTGTTTTGATAAAAATATAGGTTACTGCCTTTTTGTAACATTGGTACTTTTCAATGGGATAAACTTTCCATTATGGACCGTCGATTTAAATGTCCATTTTTTTTTTGGACATAGTACTCATAAAAAGGAAGCGTTTTGCGAATTTTCAGGTTGCGGAAATGTGCGGTTCATGAGATATATTTTTTTTTAGTTTTCATACAAATTGGAAAATTTGACATGTCAGACGTGAAAGTTGTCACGTGGCGTTTCGTTAAACGTCGAGTTGTATTTTATATCATGTTTTATTACTTAAATATATTTTTATTTTCACTTATTAATTTTGTTTACGCTATATTACGTCTCATTACAATAATTGTTGTTGCATTATTAATTTACATTAACTTATTTTAACAAAAAATAACGAATTTGTGTTTATACTGCTTAGAACAAAACGCGAAGCGACGCGATTTTGTTTTATAGCGTCCTTACATCTGTCTGCGTCAGTCATCGTTTGTTGCCCTTGCAGTCGAGATCGTTTTACGTACTCCTGTAAGCTTACAACGTTTGACTACCATGGCGTCTCCGAAGCCCTATGCTTCTGTGTCTGAAGAGTTGAGTGATGTGCAAGTGTTGGACTCTAATGAGCCGCTTGTCACGGCCTCCTCTTCTGTGCCGTCTTCAAGTAGTGCGCGAGTGATGGACTCAATAGAGCCGCTTGTGCCTACTGCGCGAGTGCAAGTTTTGGACTCAAATGAGCCGCTTGTGCTCCCGCGTGTGCGATCCTCGGTCCTTGACGAACCGGTTGCTGGTCCCAGTGGGATGGCTGGTCCTAGTGGAGTAGCAGCAGCTGGCTCTTGTGATAGCCTACCAGCTATCGCTAGTTCTTCGGACGAGGACGAGGAATATGCTGCTGCGATGCCCCGACCTACTGGGTCATCCGGCAGAAGGCTTAATCCTTACTCGGATGAGTTGAAGTAAGTTTCGATTTATAGTATGATTGCTGTACAATATCATTGTAATTTCAGGTCAGGTCAGGGCCCTTGGGTATTGCGCTCCCTTTACCACAGTAGATAGTATAAAGCAGTACGGAAACTAGGCCTATTTTAGAGTATTAACCCATCAAATAAGCCTTAGTTTCCATACTGCTTAATAATATATACTGTGGTAAAGAGAGCGCGAAGGATAGCACCGCACAGCGGGACAGCGCTCACAATAATTTGTCCCATTTTAAGTTCAGAAAGAAATTTGTATAAAGCAATTTGTATTCATTATGATTTGTGGACCCCCCCCCCCGCCGTGCGAAGCAGCATTCACTCATTTTAATGTCATTTTTTTGTTACAGGGGCATGTGGAATTGGAGAAAAATCTTCTCTAAATTGGGATCCACGGAGCAATGACTACACGTCCCAAGGGTACAACAACTATACACCCAATCCCTACGCTGGCCGAGGCGGAGCGCAATGGGGTAGAGGTGGCAGAAATGTCAATCCTCGACCCGAGTTGGAAGCGCCGAGGAGGAGTAGAGGAGGACGTTTTGGAGGTCCAGCTCGTCGTTCACAGCCGCCACCACCACCAGAAGAGAGGCCGGCTGCTTCAACTGAGGCTCCAACGGGCGTACCGCAGCCCAAGCATCTATCCAAGACATCGTCACCGCAGATGAACGACCCCTTATATCTCGAAAATTTTATGAGCGAGATGGGTACAGAAATGAGGATGGCACCAGTTGCTAATGAGGTGCATCCTGGCCACTTTGGCATGGCGCGCCTAGTGGAAGAAGATTATAAAGCGGTAGCAGGACACGCTCATGTGTATGCTAAGAATGTGTCCGAATCCAAGACCAAGACCAAGACCGCAAGACCGGCAGATTGCTGATTTGGGACCATTTCGTGACATGCATCTTATTTTTTTTTTTTTTTCTCTTTTTACTTCTTTTATTCATTGTTCTCATGTTTGTCACGAATAAATATTTTCTTTCTTTCTTTCTTTTCTTTCAATGTATCCAGTTTGCGGAGGAGAGAGGTCTCCTTCCAACTGAGAAAATGTGTACCTACCACCGCAAGGCAATGTCATTTACTAAAGATGCTGGGCAAGTTGGGAAATTTAGATGCCGAAAGAGCAACTGCCGGACCAAACCAGTCTCCCGTGCAGTTGGAACCTGGTTCGAGAATGCACGCTTGTCCCTCACTCTAATCTTCCAAATCATGTACGCATTTAGTGAGGGACTGACATACCACCAAACCAGAAAGGAGCTGGCATTTGAAGATGGTTCGGTAGTTTCGCACAGAACTGTGGCCGACTGGTACAGTTATTGCCGGGAGACAATAGCTCTATACCAATTAGAAAATCAAAGGGCCCAAGGAAAGATAGGGGGCCCTAATAAAATAGTTCAAATCGACGAATCGAAATTTGGAAAAACAAATAACGATCAATTTATAGATTTGCATTTCTTGCGCGTCACAGAAGCCCTAATCTCATTAGACCTCTTTATCGAACTATTCGTCAGAGTTGAGACCAAAGAATACCAGAAACGGTGGTTTCCTACAGTCCGAGTGTTATCACGGGCCGCGGATTGCACAGCCGTGATGGACGACGGGACAGGTGAAACCTTAATAAAAGCTTGTATACAGCCTGGCTGGCGGTAGCACGCTGCACAAGTTATCATACTATCTTTTTTTTTTTTCATTACAGCGTAATGCCGCAAAGATAAATAACAATCAATTTATGGATTTGCATTTCTTGCGAGTCACAAAAATCCTAACCTCATTAGACCTCTTTATCGAACAATTCGTCAGAGTGCTGAGACCAACGAATACCACAAACGGTGGTTTCCTAAAGTCCGAGTGTTATTAAGGGTCGCGAACTGTACAGCCGTGATGGACGACGAGACAGGTGAAACCTAAATTAAATGATGTAAAAAGCCTGGCTGTCAGTAACACGCTGTTTCTTATTTTCATTACAGCGTTATGCCGCAAAGATAAATAACGATGAATTTATAGATTTGCATTTCTTACGAGTCACAGAAGCCCTTATCTCATTAGACCTCTTTATCGAACAATTCGTCAGAGCTGAGACCAAAGAATACCACAAACGGTGGTTTCCTACAGTCCGAGTGTTATCACGGGCCGCGGATTGCACAGCCGTGATGGACGACGGGACAAGTGAAACCTTAAAAAAGCTTGTATACAGCCTGGCTGGCGGTAGCACGCTGCATAAGTTATCATACTATCTTTTTTTTCATTACAGCGTAATGCCGCAAAGATAAATAACAATCAATTTATGGATTTGCATTTCTTGCGAGTCACAAAAATCCTAATCTCATTAGACCTCTTTATCGAACAATTCGTCAGAGTGCTGAGACCAACGAATACCACAAACGGTGGTTTCCTAAAGTCCGAGTGTTATCACGGGCCGCGAACAGCACTGCCGTGATGGACGACGAGACAGGTGAAACCTAAATTAAATTATGTAAAAAGCCTGGCTGTCAGTAACACGCTGTTTCTTATTTTCATTACAGCGTTATACCGCAAAGATAAATAACGATGAATGTATAGATTTGCATTTCTTGCGAGTCACAGAAGCCCTAATCTCATTAGACCTCTTGATCGAACAATTCCTCAGACCTGAGACCAAAGAATACCACAAACGGTGGTTTCCTACAGTCCGAGTGTTATCACGGGCCGCGGATTGCACGGGCCGCGGATTGCACAGCCGTGATGGACGACGGGACAGGTGAAACCTTAATAAAAGCTTGTATACAGCCTGGCTGGCGGTAGCACGCTGCATAAGTTATCATACTATCTTTTTTTTTCATTACAGCGTAATGCCGCAAAGATAAATAACAATCAATTTATAGATTTGCATTTCTTGCGAGTCAGAAAAACCCTAATCTCATTAGACCTCTTTATCGAACAATTCGTCAGAGTACTGAGACCAACGAATACCACAAACGGTGGTTTCCTAAAGTCCGAGTGTTATTAAGGGTCGCGGACTGTACAGCCGTGATGGACGACGAGACAGGTGAAACCTAAATTAAATGATGTAAAAAGCCTGGCTGTCAGTAACACGCTGTTTCTTATTTTCATGACAGCGTTATGCCGCAAAGATAAATAACGATCAATTTATAGAATTGCATTTCACGCCAGTCACAGAAGCCCTAATCTCATTAGACCTCTTAATCGACCAATTCGTCAGATAGCTGAGAGAGCACATAACACCACAAACGGTGGTTTCCTACAGTCCAGTGTTATCACGGGCCGCGGACTGCACTGCCGTGATGGACGACGGGACAGGTGAAACCTAAATAAAAGCTTGTAAAAAGCCTGGCTGTCGGTAACACACTGTATAAGTTGTCACACTAAAAAATATTTTCATTACAACGTAATGCCGCAAAGATATATAACGATCAATTTATAGATTTGCATTTCTTGCGAGTCACAGAAGCCCTAATCTCATTAGACCTCTTTATCGAACAATTCGTCAGAGAGCTGAGACCAACGAATACCACAAACGGTGGTTTCCTAAAGTCCGAGTGTTATCACGGGCCGCGGAATGTACAGCCGTGATGAACGACGAGACAGGTGAAACCTAAATTAATGGATGTAAAAAGCCTGGCTGTCAGTAACACGCTGTATCTTATTTTCATTACAGCGTTATGCCGCAAAGATAAATAACGATCAATTTATAGATTTGCATTTCTTGCGAGTCACAGAAGCCCTAATCTCATTAGACCTCTTTATCGAACAATTCGTCAGAGCTGAGACCAAAGAATACCACAAACGGTGGTTTCCTACAGTCCGAGTGTTATCACGGGCCGCGGATTGCACAGCCGTGATGGACGACGGGACAGGTGAAACCTTAATAAAAGCTTGTATACAGCCTGGCTGGCGGTAGCACGCTGCATAAGTTATCATACTATCTTTTTTTTTCATGACAGCGTTATGCCGCAAAAACAAATAACGATCAATGTATAGATTTGCATTTCTTGCGAGTCACAGAAGCCCTAATCTCATTAGACCTCTTGATCGAACAATTCCTCAGACCTGAGACCAAAGAATACCACAAACGGTGGTTTCCTACAGTCCGAGTGTTATCACGGGCCGCGGATTGCACGGGCCGCGGATTGCACAGCCGTGATGGACGACGGGACAGGTGAAACCTTAATAAAAGCTTGTATACAGCCTGGCTGGCGGTAGCACGCTGCATAAGTTATCATACTATCTTTTTTTTTCATTACAGCGTAATGCCGCAAAGATAAATAACAATCAATTTATAGATTTGCATTTCTTGCGAGTCAGAAAAACCCTAATCTCATTAGACCTCTTTATCGAACAATTCGTCAGAGTACTGAGACCAACGAATACCACAAACGGTGGTTTCCTAAAGTCCGAGTGTTATTAAGGGTCGCGGACTGTACAGCCGTGATGGACGACGAGACAGGTGAAACCTAAATTAAATGATGTAAAAAGCCTGGCTGTCAGTAACACGCTGTTTCTTATTTTCATGACAGCGTTATGCCGCAAAGATAAATAACTATCAATTTATAGATTTGCATTTCATGCCAGTAACAGAAGCCCTAATCTCATTAGACCTCTTAATCGACCAATTCTTCAGATAGCTGAGAGAGCACATAACACCACAAACGGTGGTTTCCTACAGTCCCAGTGTTATCACGGGCCGCGGATTGCACTACCGTGATGGACGACAGGACAGGTGAAACCTAATTAAGAGCTAGTATAAAGCCTGGCTGTCGGTAACACTGTATAAGTTGTTATACTAAAAAATATTTTCATTACAGCGTAATGCCGCAAAGATAAATAACGATCAATTAATAGATTTGCATTTCTTGCGAGTCACAAAAATCCTAATCTCATTAGACCTCTTTATCGAACAATTCGTTAGAGCGCTGAGAGAGCAAACCCACACCACAAACGGTGGTTTCCTACATTCTGAGTGTTATCACGGGTCGCGGACTGCACAGCCGTGACGGACGAGGGGACAGGCGAAACCTAAATTAAAGGATGTAAAAAGCCTGGCTGTCGGTAACACGCTGTATAAGTTGTCATACTAAAAATTATCTTCTTTTCATTACAGCGTAATGCCGCAAAGATAAATAAGGATCAATTTATAGAATAAACAGCATTAATTCTATAACTGGGTTAACACCGTAACTGTGAGAAATGTTAATGAATGAAAGTCTTAAATTTCAATAAATCGCGACTACAAGCTGAGGATTCTTAAACAAATATATATTTTGTCAAATTAGACAATTACCCCAAAATAAGTATAGACTGAAATTATACAAATCATGTATTAAAATGTATGCTGCGCACATATTGTTAAATGTATATTCAAGGACATAAACAAATCAGAGGTGAAGGATAAAAACACAATTAAGGACTTTTAAAAAAGTATAATATTGATGAGTGATTTGGTGACGCAGTTGCCACTTTCATCGCGAATTCGTATATTTTGCCAATTTAATAAACTAGTCACACTTTTTGGCAACAAAAATGACAAGAAAAACCTAATTGGGGCTTTGGAAAAAATTGAATGTACTTCGTCCACCTTATTTAGAAACACAAACTCCAGAAAGGAATCCACATATATGCCGGAAGCCCATACTACACGCGTTGTAAAACATAGAAAACGATATAAGAATTGAATCCTCAGGTCAACTACAAAAAAATAAATATTACGAACCGACCCTGTTACTGTTACTACTTTTGTATTGAAGTACATTCCGTATTTACCTCTATGGAGCAATTTGATGAAAGATGTGTGCACCAGCAATTCTCCCATAGATAATTACTTTGGACAATTGAAACAACGTGTTGAATGGCCAAAGTAATCTAAAATGTACCCAACTGATAAGGAATTTGAAACCGCACAGCAATTCCGACTTAGTGCAACGCTATGCCGTTTCACTTTGGGAGGACACACAAAATCGAGTATGTATTTTCATTTTTGTTTTCTTTTCTTTTTGTTGTTTATTCTTATTTTAAAAATTTGTAGTATTTGTGTGTCTTTGTGAATTTGAATTGTCTTCTTTCTTTCTTTCTATGCTCTTGATACGAATCTATTAACCGTCGCTCAAATCGTGACGATCGCACCGGATCCCGTCAGAAGTCATCAATGCCATTGGCATTGTGCTGTATGATGAAGGGGTAAAGATTAAGCTCGTTGAGAAGAGTGTTGGCGAGTTTGAAATTTAAATACATAAAGACGACAAGGAGCAGCATTTTAGTTCAAACGGGTGAAACAGCTGCTAGAGAGTAAATAGAGTAAATGGCCAAAATAAAGAAATTCCGACTCGGATTTTTTCCAAGCGGCCCAAGTGATGACTCAACGAAGAACCAGATTGAAGAGCAAAAACCTGCGCAAACTTTTGTTTTTACAAAGTATTGAGATATTTAAATATTGAGTTTATCGCAGTTGTTTGTCCACAACATTATTGTCAACTGCGGAAGTTCCATCCGCTTTTTACCCGACTGCCCGAAGGAGGATTATTAACATCCGTTTCCGCTTCTGTTTCGGCAACTTTCATAACGGAAAAATAAACGGAAGTTTACGACGGTTGCGTTGCGATCCTCAACTTCACGTTTATATTGAGTGCAAAAAAGACTGGATATTACCACAAAAGCATCCTCATCACGGATTTTGAATAGTGGTTTGCGAAAATCTGAGAAAAATGGAAACGAACGTAAAGTTGATCCAAATTAAAAATTCGTGTTTGTATTATGTTATAAAGCTTCGTATGGATCAGAATGGAAGTGATCATAAACAATTCTATAATTGCATATGCTAGACTGTTAAAAAAACTGGAAAATCGGTTCAATTAACCGAACACGAATCTCTGTATTTTATTGCCATACAAATTATGATGGCTATCGTTCCAATGCCCTCATCCACTGACTACTGGAGTGCTCGATTTCTATACGGAAAATATCTGAAGTAATTTCGTTGAAAAGTTACTAACAAATGATATTTAACACTTCACTGACAAAAATAGGGAGGCTTTGTACGGTTATTATGAATAAGGCCAGATGTTAAAAGAAATAAGAAGAAACTGCTTGCAACAAAAAAAAAACGGATCTATGTGTATTTTAATAAATATATCTGTTAGAATAGAAAAGACTTCACACATTACATAAAAAGCATAATTAAAACCAACCAATACCAATTCCAGCGGTCTTTCCCAACCGCCGATGCATTGGTTAGGCGGGCGGCTCCCCGCACACGATCGAGTAATGAGATGGTTAGTGCTCTGCAAGCCGCCGATATCGGCCCAAATGTGTTCACTAGTCAGAACAACGAGTTGCCACTGAACACAAAATTGATGAATTGGGTCCACTATTAACATGCGTGAGTTACGTGATTTCGTCGAATGTACTGGACCAACTGCAAGAACTGGTTCCCAAGCCCAATTGGCTATCGCCGTTTTAGGCGATGATCGGCATTGTTCGATTCGAGCGCCTTTCTTACTGCCAGGAGCGCTAGTATATTTCGCCTCCTGCTTTAAATACCGGATTGACTTTAATGGCAACAATCGCGAGTATTTGCCCTACGATGGGCCTGACGTCCGTGAGCACCTTGGGTTCTTAGCGCGAAATCATGATGCTGACAATCCAATATTGAATCAGCATCTTTACTATACCGTGATGACTAATGCCATCCATCCTAAGGATGAAGAATCTCACGAAGATGAATTTCGCGGACATTAGAGTCCTTGGATGTTGACGAGAGTGGAAAGACAACACAACAGTGTTAAAGCTTACTGAATCTAGACTAAAACAAGTTAATCCAAGCAAAGCTCGGTCGCCCTGGCACTTCTACTTAATCTATTAACATGAAACTTCTACAGCGGTTCATTGCTTCTGGAAAACTGAGGAGAGCCAGGAAGACAGCCAGCACGTATGCTGTGGCTTTCGGGAACATCTACCGATCCTGGAATGATGCCATGGACACTAGAGCGCACAAATCAGACGTAAGTCAAAAAAATATACCTAAATAAATAAACATCTTTTATTTATTTATTTTTTTATTAAGTGTTCTTTTCAAGCCATAGTCAATAACAACAATAACAATTCGAATAACATTATACTCTTAATTCAAATTGTCATAATGTTATTTGGCATAATTACTAATTTACATAACTGAATAGCAATCCGCATAATGTAAACTAACGATGCATAACCATAAGTTGGCATAAATTTAATAAGCATACTTAATCTATTAACATTAAACTTCTACAGCGGTTCATTGCTTCTGGAAGACTGAGGAGAGCCAGGAAGACAGCCAGCACGTATGCTGTGGCTTTCGGGAACATCTACCGATCCTGGGATGATGCCATGGACACTAGAGCGCACAAATCTGACGTAAGTCAAATAAATATACCTAAATAAATAAATGTACCCAACTGATAAGGAAATGTGAAACCGCACAGCAATTCCGACTTAGTGCAACGCTATGCCGTTTCACTTTTGCGAGGACACACAAAATCGAGTAGGTATGTATTTTCATTTTTTTTTGTTTTCTTTTGTTTTTATTGTTTATTCTTATTTTAAAATTTTGTTGTATTTGTGTGTCTTTGTGAATGTGAATAAATGTCTTCTTTCTTTCTTTCTATGCTCTTGATGCGACTATTAACCGTCGCTCAAACCGTGACGATCGCACCGGATCCCGTCAGAAGTCATCAATGCCATTGGCATTATGCAGTATAATGAAGGGGTCATCTGTAGTACGCCTATTACCAGTATTATAGATATTTACGAAATTAAACAAAATGTCAAATACCAACAACATATCACTGAACATTTCATAGACTCGACACCAAGAAGCAAAACGAATAAGTATAGGACTTATAAACAAGCAGATAAAAAAATGTTTGAGTTTAGTCAGTGTTACATTTAGACCCGGCAATAGGGCGCAAATTGTACGCTTTTTACATAAATAAAAAAAATCTCAAATGAAGGAAAATTCGCCGTATTAATGAAGATTCCCTTCACAATTTTTCATTAACCTCGTTGAGAAGAGTGTTGGCGAGTTTGAAATTTAAATACATAAAGACGACAAGGAACAGCATTTTAGTTCAAACGGGTGAAACAGCTGCTTGGAGAGTAAATGGCCAAAATAAAGAAATTCCGACTCGGATTTTTTCCAAGCGGCCCAAGTGATGACTCAACGAAGAACCAGATTGAAGAGCAAAAACCTGCGCAAACATTTGTTTTTACAAAGTATTAATAAGTATTGAGATATTTAAATATTGATTTTATCGCAGTTTTTTGTCCACAACATTTTTGTCAACTGCGGAAGTTCCATCCGCTTTTACCCGACTGCCCGAAGGAGGGTTATTAACATCCGTTTCCGCTTCTGTTTCGGCAACTTTCATAACGGAAAAATAAACGGAAGTTTACGACGGTTGCGTTGCGATCCTCAACTTCACGTTTATATTGAGTGCAAAAAAGACTGGATATTACCACAAAAGCATCCTCATCACGGATCACTCATTTTGAATAGTGGTTTGCGAAAATACTGAGAAAAATGGAAACGAACGTAAAGTTGATCCAAACTAAAAAATCGTGTTTGTATTATGTTATAAAGCTTCGTATGGAAGTGATCATAAACAATTCTATAATTGCATATGCTAGACTGTTAAAAAAACTGGAAAATCGGTTCAATTAACCGAACACGAATCTCTGTATTTTATTGCCATACAAATTATGATGGCTATCGTTCAAATGCCCTCATCCACTGACTACTGGATTGCTCGATTTCTTTACGGAAAATATCTGAAGTAATTTCGTTGAAAAGGTACTAACAAATGATATTTAACACTTCACTGACAAAAATAGGGAGGCTTTGGACGGTTATTATAAATAAGGCCAGTTGTTAAAAAAAATAAGAAGAAACTGCTTGCAACAAAAAAAACGGATTCATGTGTATTTTAATAAATATATCTGTGAGAATAGAATAGAATAGAAATATTTTATTCGGACTTCGCACATTACATAAAAAGCATAATTAAAACCAACCAATACCAATTCCAGCGGTCTTTCCCAACCGCCGATGCATTGGTTAGGCAGGCGGCTCCCCGCAAACGGTCGAGTAATGAGATGGTTAGTGCTCTGCAAGCCGCCGATATCGGCCCAAATGTGTTCACTAGTCAGAACAACGAGTTGCCACTGAACACAAAATTGATTAATTGGGTCCACTATTAACATGCGTGAGTTACGCGATTTCGTCGAATGTACTGGACCAACTGCAAGAACTGGTTCCCAAGCCCAATTGGCTATCGCCGTTTTAGGCGATGATCGGCATTGTTCGATTCGAGCGCCTTTCTTACTGCCAGGAGCGCTAGTGTATTTCGCCTCCTGCTTTAAATACCGGATTGACTTAAATGGCAACAATCGCGAGTATTTGCCCTACGATGGGCCTGACGTCCGTGAGAACCTTGGGTTCTTAGCGCGAAATCATGATGCTGACAATCCAATATTGAATTTTTTTTTACCATACCGTGATGACGAATGCCATCCATCCTAAGGATGAAGAATCTCACGAAGATGAATTTCGCGGACATAGTCCTTGGATGTTGACGAGAGTGGAAAGACAACACAACAGTGTTAAAGCTTACTGAATCTAGACTAAAAAAAGTTATTCCAAGCAAAGCTCGGTCGCACTGGCACTTCTACTTAATCTATTAACATGAAACTTCTACCGCGGTTCATTGCTTCTGGAAGACTGAGGAGAGCCAGGAAGACAGCCAGCACGTATGCTGTGGCTTTCGGGAACATCTACCGATCCTGGAATGAAGCCATGGACACTAGAGCGCACAAATCTGACGTGTCAAAAAAATATACCTAAATTAATAAACATCTTTTATTTATTTATTTTTTATTAAGTGTTCTTTTCAAGGCATAGTCAATAACAACAATAACAATTTGAATAACATTATACTCTTAATTCAAATTGTCATAATGTTATTTGGCATAATTACTAATTTACATAACTGAATAGCAATCCGCATAATGTAAACTAACGGTGCATAACCATAAGTTGGCATAAATTTAATAAGCATAGCGTAAATTGCATAAGTATTTAAAAGTATAAAGTAAGTATAAACAACCTACTTAATAATCTAAACTGCATTTAGTTTTTTGATAATTTTCCAGTATATAAAGTAGGTAGACTGATACAGTACTTAAAAACTCCTGGAAATGTATTCAGGTTAGTAGTTTACGAAACAACTGATGTATCTACAAAAAAACGATGCTCGCTTTCTGTGATATTTCTCAACAACGAAACTGTACAAACAATATTTTTTGATTTGTATGAAACCGACTCGGGTAAAGCTGATGATTTATGTCAGGCCATGGTACACCGTCTAAAGAATAACGCAATTCCTTTAGAAAACGTCGGATTTGCGTCTGATACGACCAATACCATGGGTGGGCCGCGTAACGAGTTAGGTAGGCGTCAATAACGCCTCATGTAAGGTTCTTGTTAGGTTTTTTTTTTATAAAATTAACAAATGCAAAATTAAAGGCACAGCTGGTAACTCATGCATTGAAACTGGTCCATGAAACTGGAATTTAGGTTAAAGCATTAACTTAGAACGGCACAAAAGAATACTTAGCTTTGGCAACAGTTAGTATGCTGCTTAGATGCAAGCAAATTACAAACTACCATACTAGATTTCACTACGGAGCAACGATTTTTTTATTTTTTTGATCCCAGTCATATTTCTCACCAAAGATAAATTGGGTATGTACTCATTGTGATGGTTGCAACTATCACGAGCATATATGGGAAGAAGATACAGATAATTGATGCACATTATTCAACACTCTACAAACTTAAAAGGGCAGAAAAACAAGATGTAGAAGAACATTATATAAGATTGAAAGACACCTTCGTGTAATAAGCTCACTGGGTGAAAATACTGATCACAATCACCTCAGATTTTTAATATTGGAAAAAATGCCGGAAGATGTGTAGGAATTGAAATTAAGTAACGATACCATTGAAGAAATGAGAAAACAACGTCATGTCGTACTCACAGCCAGAGAAGATGGCAAAAGAACCCACGAAGACGAATATGGAACGAGAAAAAACCTGTAAGCTTACCAGATAAGATATGATTTGCCTTCATCCGGTTATACGACAGATTTCATGAAATTTTGCTATTTACGAATAATGTTGGGTTGTTTATCGCAAACCCTCGCTACAAATTGATTCGTAATACTTTTGGCGACTATATAGAAACATCACATAAAATGTAGGAGGAAGAATATTTTTTTATGGTAAATAAATTGAGGATTGGTTTTATAACTATAATGCTGTATTTTTTATTGATAAATACCTTAAATAAACAGCATTAATTCTATAACTGGGTTAACACCGAATGCACATAACAAAAACAAAAACAAAATTAACAAGATTTATATATGCACTTGGCATTTTGAAAGCTAATACCAACTATGAAACGGCACTTTCTGCATACTATGCTTATGCATATGCCTGGCTCCGGTACGGAATAACTTTGTGGGGGTGCAGCACAGACTTTCAAGACTTATTCGTGTTGCAAAAGAAATGTCTGCGCATTCTTGTCAATATACGGCGCACAGAAACATGCAGACCACACTTACAGAAAAAAAATTACTCACTCTTCCTCTATTTACATTTTGAAGTTGTAATGAAATTTCTACACAGGGTAGCGGGTCGCTGCAGGTGAGGAATTAAACCAAGGTTTTGGTGCAACAAGATGTTTATTTGTAAGGATACTCACAATTATCCCGCTCCCATCAACCATACAAACACTGTGTATAATTTAAATCCTACTTCCTTATGAAAACTAAGGGTCGTGAATGCAATTGGCCAGTGATTTGTGATTACTTAACTATCTGTATAATCTAAATAAAGGTAACTCCTATACCTCGGCTCCGAAGCTGCCAAACCTGGCTGCAGGCCACTGTGGGCCACTCTAGGACGCCGCCTCGTGCTCGACGTCCCAGCGCCACCGACAGTAAACCACGCTGGGCAGGCCAACCAGCTCCACAGCCGCCAGGGCTCCTTGAAACACTTCTACACGAAGCCACAACAACCACACTTCAGCCCGTGTCTTAGCACCTCCTGTGGACGGATCATGGATTAGAAATAACTCCAGTGGGGTCCCTCAAGGACAGAAGGGACCAGCTCGCTTAGCCTGGTTGACAGACCACCATGAAATTTGGAAATTAGTTAAGCACGCACCGTGGAGGAAATGCAGACTTGCTTAGCGCCGCCTGGGTCACGCTGTCTACTCCACGAAGGCGCAAGACTTTGGACACCACAGCGATCTACAAGCAAAGATCGAGGATTAGAGTTGTCGACCCAAAGGGGAGGCAGGGCTCCAACGGTTTGTCCACATACCACTGAATTCCGGAAGACACTACGTGAGTCGCTCCACGTCACACACACCACAATACCCACTGAAAACAAAAATGTAAAATAAGTAAAGAGAAACGCTGACAGCGTATTCAGACGCCTTTACCAGGTCCATCAAGAGGAACTCACCAAAAACAGAAAATAATTCCCACTTAGGAACACAACTACTCTTCAACCATCAATCAAAATGGCTGCTCACCCAAAACGCGGCCTCATGCTCGTAGAGCTGTCACTGTTGCCATGTACGATTTTTTTTTTTGAAGGACATCACTAGAGTCAAAATCCAAATTTTTACTTTCCAAAACCAACCATTAAGAGAAAATAATTATTGAATCCATATTCCTGTAAACGATCTACACAAACGGAGATTAATTTAAATGTCCTTAAGTCAAATGAAAAAACGCCGAATTATGAGATGGACAGAAAAAACATTGACTCGAAAACTCTTGCTGTCACCTGTCAAAATGACAACCTTACAACACCCCTCCTCCCAGACGAATTTCCCGACAAAAGGAGAGAAATTCCAGCTGGCCCCCAGCTACCTCCACGTAACCCTGAAAACCCCGGCAAGAAACGAAATAAGTTGCACCAAAAAAAAATTTTTTTTTTTTTTTTTTTAAAACCCTCGCGACAACACGGTCTCAACAAAACAGCAAGCAAGGGCGATCACCGTTCAAGTCAGGTTAGAAAATAAAAGTATAGTGAGAACGTTATGTGTAACATACCGAAACGTCCACGTCACATGGAGGGGGACCACCAGAGTTGACGACAAAAGCTCTCTCAAGAAAAGGTCAGCTAGACCCGCCTAAGCTACCGAGTGGTCAACGTCGGCGGCGCGGCGAGCGAGAGCGACCAGCGCGGGCCGCGCGTCCGACGTTCACACACCCTTAAAACAAACAAAAATAATAAACGAAATAGCAATAAAAACGTAACACATGCTGTTACGCAATGCTGGGACTGACCCACCAGGGTCGAGATTAGTCGGCGTCGGCGGCACGGCGAGCGAAGGCGACTGACGCGGGCCGTGCGTCCGACACCCACCTACTCGATTAAAATTTAAAGTAAAAAAAGTTTGTAAAAAAAGGGCATAAATATGCCTGTAAAGAAAATTGTAAAAAAATAAAAATAAAAGAGTTGGTGTTCCAAAGGATCATTTTCCGTTCTGTGGGATAAGATGCGAGTAACGAAACGACTATTGTCATCCTACCGACCAGCTCTACATAGAGTCAGCCCCTTTCCGGTACCACTTTCATATCTTTAATATGCCATTTTCCTACAGGTTTGCCATTCCCATCCTCCAACTCATATACTAATTTCGAGAGTTTCCTAACCACACGACATTTTTCATATTTTGGGGCCAACTTGGATGCAAAATACTTAGATGCGTCACTTTGTTTAAAGGATCGTTTCCACACAATATCTCCAATCTCAAACTCCAGATCTCGCCGCCGCTGATTGTAGTATTTAGCATTTATTTGGTGAGCCTTCGTTAACTCCTCCTTAACCTCAGCAAACACCTGTTTAAGCTCGCCCAAATTATTGTAAAGGTCACTACGTGACGAAAAGATAATTTCATTAAGGTCTTCGAAATCTTTGTAAATACTACCATCAGCCACAGCCTCACGTCCATGCACTAAAAAGAAAGGGGTATAACCCGTAGCTAAACTCACAGATGTATTTATTGCAAATTGAATTTTGTGTATATTAACGTCCCAGGTACGATGGTCGGTACCGACAAAACTAGAGACAGCTGTCAAAATAGTCCGATTTTGTCTCTCTACGGGATTAACCTGAGGCGTATAAACAGGTCCAAAATGTACTTGAGGTATTTGATATTTGCGGTATAATGACTGAACCTCGTGGCCGCAAAAGTTAGAAGCATTGTCAGACATAATTGTTTGTGGAATTCCATGGACAAGAAACACATGATCCTCGAGCCGTTGCGCTATCACCTTACCGGTGGCACGGCGTAAAGGAAACAATAAGCAATACTTTGTGAAATAACACGACACCACAAGCAGGTTAGTATTTTGCATCCTAGACATAGGTAAAGGCCCAACAATATCAATACTGAGACACTGGAATGGACGCGAGCAGACCCTAGCACTACCCATTAACCCCGGTGTCTTAACATTGGGGCATTTATAAGCGTTGCAAACGTCACATTCGGAAATAAACTTGATTGTATCTTGGTACATACCAGGCCAAAAATAACGCAACTTCAACCTCTGGTAGGTTTTGGCTATTCCTAAGTGAGCTGCCGTTGGCTCTGAGTGGTTCCCCATTAGAATAGCATGTCTTAAGTCACTTGGAACAACCTCCTTCCAGTCATAGTCTGATCGCAGTTTACTCTTTGACTTGGTATATCGAAATAGCTTATTGTTAATAATTTGAAAATTTGGACAACTCCTAGCTTTATCACGACAACGCTTATAAATGTCACAATACCACGGATCATTTGTCGCGGGTTCCAAGGTGGATACTGGCACCGCTCTGGAGAGCGCGTCAGGCACCACATTATCGATACCGCGCCTATGTTCTATTGTGAAATTATAAGGTGACAAGCGACAGCCCCACCTCTCCAATCGACCGCTAGGGTTCTTCAAATTCAAAAACCACTTCAAACTGGCGTGGTCCGTGAAGATTTTAAATGGCTTGCTTCCCTCTAGGTATGGGCGGAAATGTTCTACCACGAACACCACCGCTAGTGCTTCCTTTCTGTAGCAGAGTAGTTACGCTCGCAGGGTGTTAGTGCGCGACTACAAAAGGCAATCGGATGTTCTTCACCATCACAAGTCTGCGTTAAGGTACCGCCTATCCCGAAATCGGAAGCGTCGCAGTGAACGGCAAAAGGTTGGTCAAAATCTGGGCAAGCCAGAACCGGGGCACTTGTTAAAGCGGTTTTTAAATCTTCAAAAGCCTTATTAGCCTGAGCGGACCAATCAAAAGGCGGGGCGCCTTTGCGCGTAGACGTGAGAGCGTTTAGTGGTCCCGCAATTGAACTAAAATTTTTAATGAAGCGTCTGTAATAGGAGGCGGTTCCTAGAAAACGCTTCACATCCTTTCTAGAGGCGGGGGTGGGGAAATTTTTGATAGCACTAATTTTATCGGGATCCGTTCTTAACCCATGCCGGTCAACTACATAGCCCAAGTACTTCAATTGACTACGGAAAAAACTTGATTTGGCCAGATTTATTGTAAGATTCGCCTTTTCAAAACGAGCAGCCACGGCACGCAGCAGAGCCAAATGTTCCTCAAAGGTGGCCGACACACAGATTAGATCGTCCAAGTATGACCAGACCTTGCCTTCAAACTCGGGTCCAAACAATCGATCCATCAGACGCTGCTGCGTAGCTGGTGCTGAAGTCAAACCGAAAGCCATTACTTTGTACTGAAATAGACCGCGGCCAGGAATTGTAAATGCAGTCTTTTCTTTCGAAGACGGATGTAACGGAATTTGATGAAAAGCCGACTTTAAGTCTATTGATGTTAAATATTTGGCCTCTTTCAAGCTATCTAATATTTGTGAAATATACGGTAAGGGGTAAGAGTCGTGTTTGGAAACATCATTAAGTTTGCGACTGTCCAAGCAAAATCGAAGAGAACCGTCAGCTTTAGGTGCTAAAGTGACGGGACTATTCCATGGGCTAGTGCTAGGCTCTACTAGGTCGTCGCGCAACATCTCGTCTAACTGTCGGTTAAGTTCCCTTAACCTTTCGGGTGACATCCTATAAAAACGTTGTTTAATGGGTACGGCATCACCCGTATCAATTGTATGTGCAATGAGATTGGTGCGTCCTAAACCTTTACGCTCCGCAGAAATGTTTTCAAATTTCTGTATAACCTCTAACGCCTGACACTTTTGAATCTCATTAAGAGAATCAAAGTCACTCAAATGAACCTCAGAAACCTCACAATCACTAACGTTCCTCTCGGGAACCGTGCCACATAACGCGAGGACCTCCGGAGCTATACCAAAGGCCCTCCAAAAATTAATACCTAATAACAAGTCCGTCGTCACGCCGGGTATGATATAAAACTTGACAACAACAGTCTTAACGTCAACCGTAACCGGTAGGTATACATAACCAGTGACGGGAGACGACGAGCCGTTTGCTGTTTTTATTACGTCGAGATCGTGTGACCTGTACCTAGTGACGTGATTGGGTAAACTGTGTAAAATGTTATTGTTTATTATAGATATTTCTGAACCCGAGTCAAGCAAGCCACTATGCACAGATCCGTAAATGGAGACGTTTTTAAATGGTCGATGGTCATTACCAGCTATGACGTGAACCAGGGGTTTATCCCTCCTGCCGTGCACAAATTTTTTATGCATTGCAGGCGGGACAAAGTCCCGGCCCACCCCTACTCGTTTTTTGGACCACGTGACGGACCGGCGGTACATCTGGGGCAATCACGCATTGTAACTCCCTTTTCTCCACATCGATAACATAATATGGACTTTGGTGCCCTACAATCCTTCAATACGTGTCCATTCATCCGACACTGAACACAGAAGAGCTCGTTGGGGTTATTGATAACCGCATCCACTGTCATATAGGTCTGCCTATTGTGTGACTGACAAGCTAAGTCGGGGCACAACAACCCATTCGACACTGGAGGCGGCTCTTTGAACGCCCCCACTCGATATTTAGCATGTTCCAATAACCTACAGTGTTCCTTCAATTCCGACCACGAATTAATTCGAGTTAGCGCTAATTGTGACGAATAGAATGGCCTTATTCCGTATTTAACAATTGTTAACTGTTCTTCGTCACTAATTGGTTTCCTCAGTCTATTAAAGTAAATTTTCATTATACTTAAATAAATAGTGATATTTTCTTCGGGACCCTGTGTACGTGTACGGATTTCCTGCATTAATCTATAGTCAAAATCGAATGGCAAATATTCTTCTAGAAGGAGCTTTTTTAAGTCACTCCACCCACGAACCTCATTGCACACGCCGCGGTACCAAAAAGAGGCTTCCTCAATAAACAATTCAATAGCCGAAGCAAATAGTTCATCGTTTGAAATATGCCTACTTTGACATAACTCCTCTAAGCGTTCTATGAACGCAACAACACTTGTCTTCCCATTAAACTTCAAATTCAATGTGTGAACACCCTTATTCCTATTACAAGACACATTAACAACCTGACCAACCTGAGTGTGCGTTGACTCATGTTTAGAAGAGGGCTCATCTTCGTCCTGTAAGTCCTGGCTACTCTTGTACAATCTGAACAAATTGTCCACCCTCTGAGTAATCACTGTATGTTTTTTATTTAATTCGGTATACAACTCACAGTCATCTGGGGTTGTTGGTTGCAAACGCCCCAATCTATGAAATAAGTGGTTACTCAGGGCCTGGATTCTGTTCAGGTTCTTCAAGGAAAGTCGCGCGTCAGCAGTCAATTTCGACAATTCGACCAATTTATCAGCTATACACTGGAACTCAACTGATAAGTCACCTAAGAAGGAGTCTATCTCATCAGTAGGTATTTTGTTTGCTAACTCTCGAATTTGTGTCTTTAAGCCAGGGTAAGAATCAACTGGCTGTTCACCACGTATCTTCACTTCATAAATTAACTCATCTTTATGCAGCAGGTGAAAAACAATTGGTTTTTCTTCCATTTTATAAAATAAGTCAACGGGCCACGTGCAAACACGATTACAAAATAATTATCTTATTTTAGTTATAACTACTAAAGACTACCTGTTATTGTACTATGTTTATTTAGTACTAAACAAAACGTAAACAACAAACTTACTTTGTTTTGTAATTATTTAAATGAATGTTAATGTATTTATTTTAGTAAAATATTTTTTATGGCTATGTATTTACTTAATTACACCCTGAACAAATGCATTAATCCACAATGGTAAAATATAAGCTTAACCAGAAACTATCAATGTTGGAATATATTCACTTATTTTGTTTGTGTAACAATTATCAAAATTTACCAAAACTCAACTGTTTACATGTGACTGATACTTAAATTGTTTGTTTCAATTATTGTTTCAAACTGTTGACAATTTACTTACAATTGTCCTCATTAACACACACTTTTAAAGTATATAATTTGATTGTAGTTGGTTTATTGACTATTGTGATTAATTTTATGATTTATTATAAGTTAAATTTACACTTGGTTGCAACTTGGTTTTCAAACACTACTTAGCAAAATGGATAGTAATTCAGCTAATTCACATTCACATATGAATTGCCAACTGCAATTGTTAAATTGCAAGTAGCAACTGTAATATAATACAGGTAAAAATAATATGGTCTACACAATAACAAGTAGGTATAATGAGTTCAATGAATTTGACACCTTGCTTTTATTTAAATGTGAAACAAGACAAAATATTCAATATTACCTAATTACCTATATGATCACTGACCAACCTGTGATTTAGCCGCAGATAAAACACAGAGCAAACCTTGCAAACACTGTCAAAAACTGTTCGGGCGCCGATTTGTAATGAAATTTCTACACAGGGTAGCGGGTCGCTGCAGGTGAGGAATTAAACCAAGGTTTTGGTGCAACAAGATGTTTATTTGTAAGGATACTCACAATTATCCCGCTCCCATCAACCATACAAACACTGTGTATAATTTAAATCCTACTTCCTTATGAAAACTAAGGGTCGTGAATGCAATTGGCCAGTGATTTGTGATTACTTAACTATCTGTATAATCTAAATAAAGGTAACTCCTATACCTCGGCTCCGAAGCTGCCAAACCTGGCTGCAGGCCACTGTGGGCCACTCTAGGACGCCGCCTCGTGCTCGACGTCCCAGCGCCACCGACAGTAAACCACGCTGGGCAGGCCAACCAGCTCCACAGCCGCCAGGGCTCCTTGAAACACTTCTACACGAAGCCACAACAACCACACTTCAGCCCGTGTCTTAGCACCTCCTGTGGACGGATCATGGATTAGAAATAACTCCAGTGGGGTCCCTCAAGGACAGAAGGGACCAGCTCGCTTAGCCTGGTTGACAGACCACCATGAAATTTGGAAATTAGTTAAGCACGCACCGTGGAGGAAATGCAGACTTGCTTAGCGCCGCCTGGGTCACGCTGTCTACTCCACGAAGGCGCAAGACTTTGGACACCACAGCGATCTACAAGCAAAGATCGAGGATTAGAGTTGTCGACCCAAAGGGAGGCAGGGCTCCAACGGTTTGTCCACATACCACTGAATTCCGGAAGACACTACGTGAGTCGCTCCACGTCACACACACCACAATACCCCACTGAAAACAAAAATGAAAATAAGTAAAGAGAAACGCTGACAGCGTATTCAGACGCCTTTACCAGGTCCATCAAGAGGAACTCACCAAAACAGAAAATAATTCCCACTTAGGAACACAACTACTCTTCAACCATCAATCAAAATGGCTGCTCACCCAAAACGCGGCCTCATGCTCGTAGAGCTGTCACTGTTGCCATGTACGATTTTTTTTTTTTGAAGGACATCACTAGAGTCAAAATCCAAATTTTTACTTTCCAAAACCAACCATTAAGAGAAAATAATTATTGAATCCATATTCCTGTAAACGATCTACACAAACGGAGATTAATTTAAATGTCCTTAAGTCAAATGAAAAAACGCCGAATTATGAGATGAACAGAAAAACATTGACTCGAAAACTCTTGCTGTCACCTGTCAAAATGACAACCTTACAAAGTGTGCATGTTCGTGAGAGAGAATATGACCTTTTCCAAAATTAAAGATGCCCCAACAGAGAGTAGTACCGCCATGAAAACAAACTCGGGTTGCCAAAATCTAATTTAGTAATGCACAGAAACAGTCATATGTTAGATTTATAAAAATTTACAATAAAATTCCCAGAAAAAGGAAAAACTGAAGAAAAGCATCATTTATTTAAACTTAAGCTAAAGAACCTACTTACTAAAAAAGCATATTATACTGTAGACGAACTTTTTAATGATAATGATAGAACTTGACATAAAATATTTACTTTAATATAAATTTGATATTGTATACATATTGTTATGATTAATTTGTATTAGATAATTGATGTAACATTGCCATGCCTGCCCAGGGCCCATATGAAACTAAATGTACCTACTTAGTATTAAGATCTGTACAATACTATGGTTGCAATAAACGACTAATGACTAATGACTAATGATAAAATAAGTATTTGCCATTTTTAAAGTCCCATAATATTTTGACCAGTTGCTGATTACGCTAATTTATTTTACATGGATTGGATTGATTTAAGCTGTTACTTCAATTTAATTTTTCATTTTGAGAATCTAAACCAGCTTACACACTTTAAATGATCAAAAGTTACTATACATTGTCCAATTACGACATTTATGCTTCCCAAAAATACACTTTTCTACTATTTCATATATATTGTACTGATGTAACTCCGTTCTCGTGGATTAAAACAAAATATTCAAATGCTGTAACCCACCAAAACTTCTTTGCTGACTACTTTAGAGAAGATTTTAACCAAGAGAATGATAGCCTAGCCAAATATACATCATTTCCCAAAGAATAGTTACTTTAGGCCAAAATAATCATGAGTTATGATTTTTTTAGTAAATTTTAAAAAGTTTTTTGGCTCTGGTGTAAACTTTACACATTTTGGGTTACAGCGTTTATGCTTTCCACCGTCGATATATGCCGGAAGCCCATACTACACGCGTTGTAAAACATAGAAAACGATATTAGAATTAAATCCTCAGGTTAACTACAAACAAATAAATATTACTAACCGACCCTGTTACATACTACTTTTGTATTGAAGTACATTCCGTATTTACCTCTATGGAGCAATTTGATGAAAGATGTGTGCACCAGCAAGTCTCCCATAATTACTTTGGACAAATGAAACAACGTGTTGAATGGCAAAGAATCTAAATGTACCCAACTGATAAGGAATTTTGAAACCGCACAGCAATTCCGACTTAGTGCAACGTTATGCCGTTTCACTTTGGGAGGACACACAAAATCGAGTATGTATTTTCATTTTTTTTTTTTTTTCTTTTGTTTTTATTGTTTATTCTTATTTTAAAATTTTGTTGTAATTGTGTGTCTTTGTGAATGTGAATAAATGTCTTCTTTCTTTCTTTCTATGCTCTTGATGCGACTATTAACCGTCGCTCAAACCGTGACGATCGCACCGGATCCCGTCAGAAGTCATCAATGCCATTGGCATTATGCCGTATAATGAAGGGGTCATCTGTAGTACGCCTATTACGAGTATTATAGATATTTACGAAATTAAACACAATGTCAGATACCAACAACATATCACTGAACATTTCATAGACTCGACACCAATAAGCAAAACGAATAAGTATAGGACTTATAAACAAGCAGATAAAAAAATGTTTGAGTTTAGTCACAGTGTTACATTTAGACCCGGCAATAGGGCGCAAATTGTACGCTTTTTACATAAATAAAAAAAATCTCAAATGAAGGAAAATTCGCCGTATTAATGAAGATTCCCTTCACAATTTTTCATTAACCTCGTTGATAAGAGTGTTGGCGAGTTTGAAATTTAAATACATAAAGACGACAAGGAACAGCATTTTAGTTCCAACGGGTGAAACAGCTGCTTGGAGAGTAAATGGCCAAAATAAAGAAATTTAGACTCTGATTTTTTCCAAGTGGCCCAAGTGATGACTCAACGAAGAACCAGATTGAAGAGCAAAAACCTGCGCAAACTTTTGTTTTTACAAAGTATTGAGATATTTAAATATTGATTTTATCGCAGTTTTTTGTCCACAACATTTTTGTCAACTGCGGAAGTTCCATCCGCATTTTACCCGACTGCCCGACGAAGGAGGATTATTAACATCCGTTTCCGCTTCTGTTTCGGCAACTTTCATAAAGGAAAAATAAACGGAAGTTTACGACGGTTGCGTTGCGATCCTCAACTTCACGTTTATATTGAGTGCAAAAAAGACTGGATATTACCACAAAAGCATCCTCATCACAGATTTTGAATAGTGGTTTGCGAAAATACTGAGAAAAATGGAAACGAACGTTAAGTTGATCCAAACTAAAAAATCGTGTTTGTATTATGTTATAAAGCTTCGTATGGAAGTGATCATAAACAATTCTATAATTGCATATGCTAGACTGTTAAAAAAACTGGAAAATCGGTTCAATTAACCGAACACGAATCTCTGTATTTTATTGCCATACAAATTATGATGGCTATCGTTCCAATGCCCTCATCCACTGACTACTGGAGTGCTCGATTTCTATACGGAAAATATCTGAAGTAATTTCGTTGAAAAGTTACTAACAAATGATATTTAACACTTCACTGACAAAAATAGGGAGGCTTTGTACGGTTATTATAAATAAGGCCAATTATTAAAAAAAAATAAGAAGAAACTGCTTGCAACAAAAAAAAAACGGATTTATGTGTAATTTAATAAAATATATCTGTTAGAATAGAAAACTTCACATTACATAAAAAAGCATAATTAAACCAACCAATACCAATTCCAGCGGTCTTTCCCAACCGCCGATGCATTGGTTAGGCGGGCGGCTCCCCGCACACGATCGAGTAATGAGATGGTTAGTGCTCTGCAAGCCGCCGATATCGGCCCAAATGTGTTCACTAGTCAGAACAACGAGTTGCCACTGAACACAAAATTGATGAATTGGGTCCACTATTAACATGCGTGAGTTACGTTGATTTCGTCGAATGTACTGGACCAACTGCAAGAACTGGTTCCAAGCCCAATTGGCTATCGCCGTTTTAGGCGATGATCGGCATTGTTCGATTCGAGCGCCTTTCTTACTGCCAGGAGCGCTAGTATATTTCGCATCCTGCTTTAAATACCGGATTGACTTTAATGGCAACAATCGCGAGTATTTGCCCTAAGATGGGCCTGACGTCCGTGAGCACCTTGGGTTCTTAGCGCGAAATCATGATGCTGACAATCCAATATTGAACCAGCATCTTGACCATACCGTGATGACTAATGCCATCCATCCTAAGGATGAAGAATCTCACGAAGATGAATTTCGCGGACATTAGAGTCCTTGGATGTTGACGAGAGTGGAAAGACAACACAACAGTGTTAAAGCTTACTGAATCTAGACTAAAAAAAGTTATTCCAAGCAAAGCTCGGTCGCCCTGGCACTTCTACTTAATCTATTAACATGAAACTACACAGCGGTTCATTGCTTCTGGAAACTGAGGAGAGCCAGGAAGACAGCCAGCGCGTATGCTGTGGCCTTGGGGAAGATCTACCGATCCTGGAATGATGCCATGGACACTAGAGCGCACAAATCAGACGTAAGTCAAAAAAATATACCTAATAAATAAACATCTTTTATTTATTTTTTTTTTATTAAGTGTTCTTTTCAAGCCATAGTCAATAACAACAATAACAATTCGAATAACATTATACTCTTAATTCAAATTGTCATAATGTTATTTGGCATAATTACTAATTTACATAACTGAATAGCAATCCGCATAATGTAAACTAACGATGCATAACCATAAGTTGGCATAAATTTAATAAGCATACTTAATCTATTAACATTAAACTTCTACAGCGGTTCATTGCTTCTGGAAGACTGAGGAGAGCCAGGAAGACAGCCAGCACGTATGCTGTGGCTTTCGGGAACATCTACCGATCCTGGGATGATGCCATGGACACTAGAGCGCACAAATCTGACGTAAGTCAAATAAATATACCTAAATAAATAAATGTACCCAACTGATAAGGAAATGTGAAACCGCACAGCAATTCCGACTTAGTGCAACGCTATGCCGTTTCACTTTTGCGAGGACACACAAAATCGAGTAGGTATGTATTTTCATTTTTTTTGTTTTCTTTTGTTTATAGTCTTATTTTTTTTTTTTTTTATTTTTTATTTTCACAATAATTTGCATTTATAAATTAGTTAGTTTATATAAATCCTATATTCCCTTATAAAATATTAAGTACAGATATTTTTTTAAATGTATGAAAATATGAAACTTTAACGTTCTATGCACATGATCATCAATTATCTTAAGCCCATATACACACACATATACAGCATATATAAATATCTACTTCAATAAATCTCTAATACATTTTTTAAATACTCCAACGGCTGCAAAACAAATCTGCACTCATCAACAATTTGTTTATTTGTGTGTCTTTGTGAATGGAATAATGCTTCTTTCTTTCTTTCTTGTTCTTGATGCGACTATTAACCGTCGCTCAAACCGTGACGATCGCACCGGATCCCGTCAGAAGTCATCAATGCCATTGGCATTATGCAGTATAATGAAGGGGTCATCTGTAGTACGCTTATTACCAGTATTATAGATATTTACGAAATTAAACACAATGTCAGATACCAACAACATATCACTGAACATTTCATAGACTCTACACCAATAAGCAAAACGAATAAGTAAGTATAGGACTTATAAACAAGCAGATAAAAAAAAATGTGAGTTTAGTCACAGTGTTACATTTAGACCCGGCAATAGGGCGCAAATTGTACGCTTTTTACATAAATGAAAAAAAAACCCAAATGAAGGAAAATTTGCCGTATTAATGAAGATTCCCTTCACAATTTTTCATTAACCTCGTTGAGAAGAGTGTTGGCGAGTTTGAAATTTAAATACATAAAGACGTCAAGGAACAGCATTTTAGTTCCAACGGGTGAAACAGCTGCTTGGAGAGTAAATAGAGTAAATGGCCAAAATAAAGAAATTCCGACTAGGATTTTCTCCAAGCGGCCCAAGTGATGACTCGACGAAGAAACAAATTGAAGAGCAAAAACCTGCGCAAACTTTTGTTTTTACAAAGTATTGATAAGTATTGAGATATTTAAATGTTGTTTTTATTGCAGTTTTTTGTCCTCAACATTTTTGTCAACTGCGGAAGTTCCATCCGCTTTTACCCAACTGCCCGAAGGAGGGTTATTAACATCCGTTTCCGCTTCTGTTTCGGCAACTTTCATAACGGAAAAATAAACGGAAGTTTACGACGGTTGCGTTGCGATCCTCAACTTCACGTTTATATTGAGTGCAATAAAGACTGGATATTACCACAAAAGCATCCTCATCACGGATCACTCATTTTGAAAAGAGGTTTGCGAAAATACTGAGAAAAATGGAAACGAACGTAAAGTTGATCCAAACAAAAAAATCGTGTTTGTATTATGTTATAAAGCTTCGTATGGATCAGAATGGAAGTGATCATAAACAATTCTATAATTGCATATGCTAGACTGTTAAAAAAACTGGAAAATCGAACACGAATCTCTGTATTTTATTGCCATACAAATTATGATGGCTATCGTTCAAATGCCCTCATCCACTGACTACTGGATTGCTCGATTTCTTTACGGAAAATATCTGAAGTAATTTCGTTGAAACGGTACTAACAAATGATATTTAACACTTCACTGACAAAAATAGGGAGGCTTTGGACGGTTATTATAAATAAGGCCAGTTGTTAAAAAAAATAAGAAGAAACTGCTTGCAAAAAAAAAAACGGATTTATGTGTATTTTAATAAATATATCTGTGAGAATAGAATAGAATATAAATATTTTATTCGGACCTCACACATTACATAAAAAGCATAATTAAAACCAACCAATACCAATTCCAGCGGTCTTTCCCAACCGCCGATGCATTGGTTAGGCAGGCGGCTCCCCGCACACGGTCGAGTAATGAGATGGTTAGTGCTCTGCAAGCCGCCGATATCGGCCCAAATGTGTTCACTAGTCAGAACAACGAGTTGCCACTGAACACAAAATTGATGAATTGGGTCCACTATTAACATGCGTGAGTTACGCGATTTCGTCGAATGTACTGGACCAACTGCAAGAACTGGTTCTCAAGCCCAATTGGCTATCGCCGTTTTAGGCGATGATCGGCATTGTTCGATTCGAGCGCCTTTCTTACTGCCAGGAGCGCTAGTATATTTCGCCTCCTGCTTTAAATATCGGATTGACTTTAATGGCAACAATCGCGAGTATTTGCCCTACGATGGGCCTGACGTCCGTGAGAACCTTGGTTTCTTAGCGCGAAATCATGATGCTGACAATCCAATATTGAATCAGCATCTTTACCATACCGTGATGACTAATGCCATCCATCCTAAGGATGAAGAATCTCACGAAGATGAATTTCGCGGACATTAGAGTCCTTGGATGTTGACGAGAGTGGAAAGACAACACAACAGTGTTAAAGCTTACTGAATCTAGACTAAAAAAAGTTAATCCAAGCAAAGCTCGGTCGCCCTGGCACTTCTACTTAATCTATTAACATGAAACTTCTACAGCGGTTCATTGCTTCTGGAAGACTGAGGAGAGCCAGGAAGACAGCCAGCACGTATGCTGTGGCCTTGGGGAAGATCTACCGATCCTGGAATGATGCCATGGACACTAGAGCGCACAAATCTGACGTAAGTATGGTTTTCAAGCCATAGTCAATAACAACAACAAAAATTAATAAATAAATAAATAAACAATAACAATTCGAATAACATTATACCCTTAATTCAAATTGTCATAATGTTATTTCGCATAATTACTAATTAACATAACTGAATAGCAATCCGCATGATGTAAACTAACGATGCATAACCATAAGTTGGCATAAATTTAATAAGCATAGCGTAAATTGCTTAAGTATTTAAAAGTATAAAGTAAGTATAAACAACCTACTTAATAATCTAAACTGCATTTAGTTTTTTGATAATTTTCCAGTATATAAAGTAGGTAGACAATGCCCACATGATGACCTAATAACAAATTGTAAATTATCTACATAAGTTAAAAGCCATTTGCGATTTCTTAACCTTAGGCACTTATAACATATTATCTTAGTCAGCTAACTTCGGATCAGCTTTGACCCGGTTAAAAATGGCAGTGTGGTTTATTACAATCTAAAATCGCATAACTTAAATTTAATTGAATTATATAAACTGTCGTAATTAAGTACTACTCATATTTTATTATTTTTATTGTATTTGGCTTTCACTTTAATTTGTCTCCATATTTTTATTTTCACTGAGATAGTGTATGTTTAATTTTAATTTATGCTAGCTCTTTTAGCCTGCGACAGATTTATAGATTTTGGCCAAATATTGTAATTGGTTATCTTGTGCTGCAAATGATTCAGTGAATTTTCTTATCAATTGAAGAGGTCAATTTTGATAATGTGATTAAACATTTTAATAAAATAAAGTCTCCTAAGGATGATTAGTGTTTGGTGTTTAATACAAAACTGCTCAGGGTGCTATCCTATGCCACTGGTGGCCGAAGCACTACCTCGCCCTTTTATGGGACACTGGTTGTCTCTGCACCTGTGCCTCCATTCCAACGGGCATCGGCTTATGAACTGACTGCATGTTATTATTATTATTATTTTACTATTTTAATAGGTACTAAAGTAAGTAAGTTAAACTTATTTTTATTTTATTAAAAATAATGGATCTTACTGTCTGAATAAATGAATTATTCATAAAACATGTCACAAGGGCATTCCATCATTGATTTTTTTCAAGTCCTAGGGAACCTTCGCACCCTAACTAACCGAAACAAGACAGAGGAAAAAGAAGTTTACTGATGTGGCTGTTAAAAAAAACTATTTTTATTTTATTTACTTCTGTAGATGAGACAACAACCCAAAAATGACATTGTTGTGATTCAGTGATCAACTTGTTTTTTTTTTTGAGAATTTTACAGCAATAGTTTTAGCTGTGAACTAACAATGTACATTTATTTAATCTCTTCAAGTTGAGAGACAAGACAACCTGACGACCCAAACAAAACAAACAACTGAAACAACCAGTCGAAACAAAATGCAAAAACAAGGCGAAAGAAACCCGTAGAGAAATAAGAACAAAAATAAAGTCCATTTTTGCCATTTCATGATAATAAAGTGTGCATAACTACTTTGGTCATACTCCATTATACTTGCTGGCGGCAGACAGCCTTTTATGCTGTAGGTATATTTTTAGTTTTTTTTTTTATGTCGTATTTCACCATACCATTCCATTCATATTACTTATAAGCAGGTCATGTTCAGCTTAATGGCTGAACAAAATTAATCGCAAGTTTTAAATGTTTGTGTGCAAAGTGGCACCATATTTTACTTTTGAAGATAAATTTTATTGCCAAATTTTCAATGTTACCGCAAAGCATTCAGTAAGACCGGCACAAGACCAAGACCAAGACCAACCAGACCAACCAACCAATCTGAGTGAAGAGCCATGGGAGAGGCCTATGTCCAGCAGTGGACGACTTTCGGCTGACATGATAATGATGATGACGATTCAGTAAGATATATTTTTTTGTGCATTTTCGCGGAGGCAACTCGTAGGGTATTCATAGCAGAATAAAGTTGCATGGTCAGGAGAAATTCTTCAAGAAGTCAGTATGTTGTATATTCTGCCCGCAATCTGAAGTGACAACTGTAACAAGAAAGGTATACATGAGTACAAGCGTTCATACATAAACAAACTGGCTCCTAGCTGGGTATCAAATACATTCAATTTTATTCAATTATGATGAGTTCCTGTTATCTCACTAGGGACATAGGACTCGTAGAAGAGTTTTCCATTTGGCTATGATACAAGTAGTTCATTATAAAAATAGTAGGTAATTTGGTTATCTATAATATAGTAGGTAGTAACAATTGTTACTGTGGCATCTCTGACATGTCAGTAGTGCATGAAAGATAGCGTCGAGGTGATAACTAACAACAATTTATTAAGGCATTTGATAATTTTTTTTGTGATTTTTTGTTGCTACAGGATCATAAAACTTATATTTATGTCGAGTCAATAAACACCTAATATCAGTCTAGTCCAATTTAGTAAATCAGAGATTTTAGTAACTAACCAACGCACATTCAATGTTATGAACACCGCCAAGTGTACAGCTTTCTTACATGTTTGGTGTGCCAAACACTGCCATGTTTGCAGCGATTGAGGACTATAAAATAAAATCGCGCCTTGGCTAGTCAAAACTAAAATTATAAACGAAACAATAACTGTCAATGACTAGTGGTGGTTATCTGTTTGTCGAGCGATGTGGCCTGTCCATCACCACTGCAACTTACCTACTTATTCTTCGAGTTATGTCGGTAATTACAGTTCTACGGAGAATTTCGTATTCCAGATTAATATGATTGGTTTTTGGAGTCTTTTGTTTTTTTTCAACTCCAAATTTGTTACTTTTACAGGTATCTCGTGAAACCATAAAAGATCCAGATTATATCGCACAAAGAAAATGACAGCTCTTTTTGACATATTTTTGAGATTTGAGCGGTTTTTCTTTATAATGAATTGCTTTTATAATTATACGTTGCCGCCTTTACACGATAAATACCGCAGTTTTCTGCATAAAATATAACTTCTGAACGTTTTTTGTAGTGGAGGAAGAATCACAAACTGTTTTTGACATTTCACACCAAATAGTTTTAGAAAAGTGTAAAAATATTTCATTTTCTTAATAAAATTGCCTATTTAATACATTTCTGTCAAAAGTCAAAGCACTCATTTCTACATCATTGGCAGTGTTCGACACAGCAAACCTAATTTTCTGGAGAAACTGAAAACAGTAGATTTTTTTTCATAAATTTTTCAAGGCAACCATGGAAACTGGTTTTCAGCAATAAAAAAGTGATTTGATTAGTTTTCTGTTTCTGCCAAATTAAGGGTTAGAAATTAGGAAAAAAACATTTAGATCATGTGAATTTGTATAATGGAGGTGGGAGTATGATCTTAAGGCTTTGTCAGATGATGCAATATTCATTTATAAATTTACACAGAAAATTGTACACAGACTAGGGCAGAATTTAATGTGCTTCTCAGTACTACTCCGTGGCTTGCCATGAGGCTGACATAGTCACTTTTGGTGTACTTCAACCTCTTCTCTTTAAATATTAGAAAGAAAATACCCTCATAATTGGCAGATTTTTATTTATAGTATCTATGAAGCTTTTTTTCTTATTGAATTGAATTCAAAACATAGAATGGAACAAAGTATGCTCCCAATCAAAAAAAAAGACAAATAAAGTACAAGAAAAACTAGATATGTAGTGACTAAAATGGTGATGGACTGGACATAATATTATGATGAGGGAATGAAACATAAAATGGCGCAGATATAACAGAATTGTAACCAAGAGGGGCAATGAGAACACAAGGTTGACCTCAAAAAAGCGGAAAAACATTATTGCACATCCACTGCAGGACAGTATTTAAATTCAGGTGATAGGTTAGCATTGCTTCTGTTAATGAATTATTAACTATCCTACCCAGAAATAATGAAAATACTTATAGTAAAAGTAAACTCACCGTCATGAGATTTTTGGCCAAATATTCAATAGGTTATCAATGAAAATGGGCTACATTCGTAAATGCATGTACAGGAATGCAATTGCGTATAATCTGAGTTCTAATGATTACGAAATGAGTACGGGTAGTAATGAAATTTTGTCTTACCGTGCTGCGAGAACTCTGACCCCATGTCATCATCACTGCACTGCATGGCTAGCCACAAAGAGTATTGTAATGTGCTGGCCACCTAATATTAACTCCCCTGCCAACGCCAACTACCAACCAACCGAATTATAGTAGTATAGTACCATAATACCAAAACCAATATAGAAAAAAAGTGGCAACACTATGGTCAAATTTGCATGTATGGTAACAAGCGCTATCTGGTATCTAGCTGAAGAACTAAATCTGACATAATACATACATGCACGCACACTACAAGCTTAACGTATATTAGCTGGGTGCCCGATAACAGCGCCAACTAGCGGTTACAATAACGGCGGACTTTGATTGAAATACCAAATGGCTGGCTGTCATTGAGTAAGGAAACAAACAATTTCAATTATATCGAAATTTACATATATGCCATTCGATCATGTAAATCTATAGTGTCGATAATAACGTTGACCTTTTTTATTTCCTGTCTAAAATGGCACAATCAATTAATTTCAGGACGCGGACTTTCTCATGGCTGTCTTGACGAGAAGTAAAGAAATAAACAAATTTAATGGAATAAAATAACGCATTTCATACACATTGCAGACGATTATTTATGACTTTAGTAAGTCGTTAGTAATGCAGACTTTTTGTGTAGGTATTTTCAGTTTAACATGGCCAAATTAATTATAAAAACTAGATTCCGAGCACACTATACGATATCGCTTTCCAACCATAAACAACAATAAAAGGAAAACAATTCGTTTTAGCTCAATAAGTCCAAGTTGTAAAAGAAACCAAATGTGAAGATCATAAATTCGTAGAGTTGTACTATACCGATACTATATCGATAAAAAAAGCGCAACACTATGCTGTTACAATATTGATAATATCAACTATTTCTAAGAACACTATTTGTCAATGTGACATTTTCATTTTTGATCCCTGTTTAGCCTGTGCAGTTCGTTTCTTGATGTTGGCAGTCAAGATGCACTTGATTCATACATACTTCAATCATTGTTTTTTTTTGGTATGGGAGTTCCGATTTAAAACGTGGTGATTATTATACTCTTTGAGAGACTGAATTTTTCAAGTCCACGTTTGACACATTTGTCAATTTAGGTTTAGAGATGCTTTTATTTACTCATAAGAACAATACAGTTCACTTAAATTAGTGCTATCATTTTTTCGCCAGAGGCGCTGACGTGTACGTGATAAGGTGAAGTTTTAAGTGTGCCCCCACTGCAACCAACTCCATTCCATGCATTCCATGATGTGGCTGGACGGACGATGACGTTTGAAATTTGAATTGAATTGAGCCGTCAGTGTTGCCAACTTTATTTTAAGGAGTCCACAAATTGTGGTGTCGTAAACCGCCAGAAACCACTAAATTTGGCGATCCATAACACCACCAGAAAACCACTAATAATACCATAGAGGAAAGATATCAATACCCAATATAAATACCTAAATATTTTTTGTAAGTAATTAATATTTTAAATTTGCGAAATAATAAAAAATCTAAAAAAAACAATAATCTTCGGAAGGCTTCCCTAGTACTGGCTACTTACTACGAAACTCTAAACTCGAAGTTCGAGTCGTGCGTTTCCTCTCGCTCTCGTATTAAACAGTAAGTGTCGAGGGACCGCACGACACGAACTTCGAATTTTGAGTTTTGTAGTAGCCTTGCTGACTGTTGCCTAAACAAAAAAATATGGTCTCGTAACTTAAACATTCAAGTTATCTGTAAATGTAAAATCGTGCTTGTGCTTGAATTTGTACTTACCACTAACTGAAGAAACCCAAAACACAAAAAAATCCAATAGACACTAAAACCAAAATTATCACTCTAAAAGGTAAGTCCAAACCACCAGATCTAGTGGAAATTCCACTGAGTTGGCATCACTGTGAAACAGACAACAGACAACTCTCTCTCTCTCTACCAAAATTACGGTGTTGCTGGTCTTTTAAAATTCCTTGAGATGGTAGGGTAGAATATTACGGTAGAGTAGACAAAAAAAAAAAAACCGCTTATTCCCGGATGCGGTTGGTGTACGACCCCGTGTTTGACGACCTGGAATAAGCGACTTCGATGCGCGACCTACAGGGCTGCTACGAAACTCGAAACTCGAAGTTCGTGTCGTGCGGTCCCTCTGACACTTAAACTATTTAATACGAGAGCGAGAGGGACCGCACGAAACGAACTTCGAGTTTAGGGTTTCGTAGTAGCCCTGCTGATTGTCAGGTCGAGCAATTTTGTCGTGCATTCCGAGTCAATAATTTCAATATTGCCCTACTACAATTGTAATATTTGACTAAATCAAGTGTTGCTTTTATAGAAATAAGGACAGTTAGGATATAAGTCGTCAAATTTCGCCAGTTCAATAATCATAATCATAATGGATATACTACAGATTAAAGGAAAAAAATTAGATTGCAATTTTGGTAGGAATTTAGGTTGTAAAGTAGTCACTTTACAACTTTGCTTGCAAGTAAAGCCAAAGAGGTAGGAGAATAGTCTAAGAGTAAAGCAAACAAAAGATAAAAGAAAAGAAAAGAAAGAGATAACAAAGAGAAGGACCAAACCTAAGCACAGGGGTGCCAACTTAGGGGCAGCTAGGGGTTGTACCCCTAAATTTAAGGGGGTTGTACCCCTAACTTTAATTAAAATTTAATTTAATTTGTACCCCTTAATTTAAAATTTAAGAAGCATAGAATTTTTTTAGTGGCTTAATATTTTTAGGTAATATTGGAAACTAAAATATTACTGAAAATGGAACGTTCTCGATACCGCAGTGTTTCCAATCTCTATTGCTCAAAGCCTCATACTCGTAAGTTCGACTGAGAAAGAAATACTCGACCGAACGTTCCGATTTACGTTACTGTGATTTGTAAAGCGGTTGAACAATCTCTTGCGGCTTTCACGCTACATTTTGATTTTTGAGTGTGGCGTGGCTGCTGAGTTGGGTGACTGAGTGTTGTGTTAACAAAAATCAAACTGATCCTAAATAATGTATAACTTAATACATTAAAGAAATTGAGACATAATTTGTTTTATTTTTATATAGGGTTTTTGTCCAAAGCATTGTTTAGTTTTAAGGGGTTTAACAAAAGCTGTAAGGGTAAAAAAAATTGGAGTTGGTAACCCTGCCTGAGCAAACAAAAATCAAACAAAGGCTGGCTAGGAAGGAAGGAGAAGTGAAGTCAAAGTGAAGTGGTTATTGGTGGTTACTATTCTCTTTGGGAAGGAGTGCGTGCGTTGCGTGCAAGGCAAACACTGTACTGGTGCAAAGCTGCAAGCAAAGCAATGCAAAGCACACGTGCGTGCATTGCATTGTTGCAGTATAGTAATAGTAGATGTATTTTAGTCAGATTTGTTTAGTTGTGCCGTTGTTCTGTTTTCCTGTTGTGTTTTAAGTTTGGTTTGTAGTTGCTTAAGTTGAAATAAGTCTGACTTGGTTTTGTTGGTCGCTATAAATTAACAATGGCTCCTCAAAAGCTGGGTTCTCCAACACGTAGAAAACACTTGTTACTTGTGCTCCCACGCGTGTGTTTATTTCGAATCTCAATTCAGTACACAACTCTGACTACTCAAAATCAAAAGCTGCCTCTTGTGGAATAACTTTTATCTATAGATTAGAGGTGTCTAAGGTTTGTTTGGTTTCGCATTCTTGGTCCTGTGTTGAAGGTTGTCAAAGGTTTTATCTGATTTTAGTCTTGAGATTGCTCTTTTGTTCGGCGTAATGAAATACACAACAGCGTAGGTTGTTCTAGAGAAAAATAAATAATACCATGTTCATAAAATAATTTCATCATCATCGTATTGTTGGTCTGATTTTTAAAATGATGTAATATAGGGATAAATGATATTGGGATAATCCCAATAATGATTGCTTCTGTCATCAAAAAAAATCTCACAAGCCCACATAACAAAGAAAAAATTAAATAAGCAAGATTTAAGTATATTTAAAAAATGGTTGTGGGTAATAGTTTCTTGTCTTCAAAGATGGTTCTGGTAGCCATTGTTGCATATATTTGTCCTCTTTTAGTATATCGAATCAGCGCTGTAGTAGGCACATACTTACTGCACTGCAGCATAATGTTGCAGTCAAGTTCCTTTTTGACATCATCAAATATTTTTCTTTTCTGTAAATTGTGTATTATTTATAAGTTTGATGTCGAAATAAAGTTGTCTTTGTCTATATCTCCGATCTTTCTTGATGGTTGTTTTGTCGCTAGGCTGATATTTGAGCTGTATGTTCTTGAGAAGTTAACCCTTTTCTTGGCAAAAAAAGAAAATTTTTTTTTTGTGAATTTAATTGAATGATTAGTTTATTGTGGAATGTCAGAACTATAGAAAAAATATGAAAAAAATCTTTTGTCTATTTTTGGAAACATCATTCATATCTCTTAGGATCCATTGCCAAGAACATGGAAATAAAACACGGATACATAAATCATGTATTTTACTTGAAAAAAAAAACATGCCAAATAAAGAAAAAACAAAACATTCTTCTCAAAACAATAAAAAAAAAACAGTTATTCTAAGATATAAATGTTATAAGACATGGAATGTCACAAAACAATTGCCGTTGAGTGTATAACACAAGTTCAGCATACATTTTGGTGTTATGGATGTAAACACATGTTTTACCCCAGTTGCATCGGTGTAATCACCTAGCCCCGCGAGATAGCTCGCGGCTCCTGAAGCGATCAGTGGGTCATATGACTCAACAAATAGGAGTAGATTAATCTGGTCCAGGGTGGAAGACCCTCTCTTCTCAGCTATCTTTGCCAGCCAGTACCAGAACATTATGTTGTGGTAGTAGGCGTGCGCTAATGGTGTTATGATCTTCCCGTAGTTTTTGTCATGTGCCACCTCATTTTGGCTCTGAAAATGGGGAAATGAGCGTAATTATCTAGTCTTACGTCTGTGGTGCGCCTGGGAACTACGGGAGCTCTTAGTGGTTTTGATGAAGTGGACCCGGGATGCATGGTGCAAGAAAATTACA
>NC_133486.1:3081174-3089512 GCF_025370935.1 Choristoneura fumiferana
AAGCCTTAAGGCCGCCATTAAGGGGAATAATAATAACAGATTTCCGGGATCAAACCACGAAACAAGCGCCAACTATTAGGTACACTCAGCTCATCGTTGCTCTATGCAAGAACCCGAGTTGAAAGAATGTGTGGATAGACACTTAAAATATTCGTAAACTATAACGATTATGATCCCGTATTTGGAGCACGGAACCCTAACTGACAAGCAACAATAACACATCTTTTCAATTACTTACCTGAGTGAAATTGATCAAAGGGTAAACCGCGCTGATACCCGACAAGTCATTTTCATTTTCTTGCCGCATTAAATAAAGGCTTCTTGGAGGCTTCATCAACGGTCCTTGGCATTGAACCGAGGCAATGAAAATATGTAGGTATGACATTCATACTTTCGTCAAAGGCAGCGTCTTATACCTACTTGGGGATAGATAAAATTTTTGCTGTTCTATTCGGTCTTGCCAATTGCCCAATAAAATGTATTAATGCATGTTCGAAAGTACATAATTATCAAAGTCAAAGTCAAAATATCTTTATTCAATTTAGGCTATAGCAAGCACTTATGAATATCAAAAAAATTAACCCCGATTGACAACCAACGAGTTCCCACTTTACACTCTCTATTTCTGATAATTTTCTTTTGAGTGAAGGAAGACTGCTCTAAGTAGGTATTTAGCTACGCAAAACAGTTGTCTAATGTAACTAATTATGACGAAAGTCTTTCGAAAAGTAATCAGTACTTAAACCTGCTAATTAATGAATGACTACCGTCAATGCATTTTGATCTTGAGTAAAAATCTTTAACTCCACCTGCGAATATAACAAATTACAAAACAATAATTATCATAAATCGATACAAATTTATTTGTTTACCGCCTAATTAGACATAAATTAAGTGCGTCGACTTGTGAGCCTCCTTTTTCGTCGGTTGAAAAACGTAAGCGGAAACGTAAACAGAAAATTCAAATCACTCATCAACCGGTACAATTAATTTACGCAATCTGCCGGAGTTACGTTACGTGGGACAGTGTAGCCGTGCAGACGCCGCGACGCCTCGGCAGTGGCGGCTTGCCAACAAATATGTTGGGAGGGTGCCCGCTACTTCGCAACTTCACGGTTAACTGATAAAAAACACTAATGTTAGGGGACTTCGAGGACTGCTTTTTCATAATATAACAATAAATAAACAATCAAAATGAAAATTTGTGCATACGGATATAGGTACTTTTGAGCTTGCTTGCTTGCTTTTTTGCTTGTTTAGACTAGCGTTTTATTTTCGCATGAGTTACACCTACCTGTATCATAACTACGTGTGTAAGCGCGTATTAGTGTGGTTTTGTTCCCATCAAGCGTTAAAACATGCAGAAATGAGCGCGTACAGGCGCGTATAGTTTAATTTAGCGCGCGTCTTAGCACGTATACCAAAGACGACAGTATACTCACAGAAAAAATGCTAGCCTGAAACCGCCCAAGAGAGTGGAAATTTTAATACTACCTGGAAGCAAAGTATCTACTCTCAATACTGACGATAGGTAGGAAATACATGGCTCAACTTTTATTATTCATGAGCCTACAACCATGGTACTCTTACTCGTACTAGTGCAAGTTTACGGACCAATAAATGTCCGAATATATATAATAAATGACCAATAAATATCCGAATATAGCTGACTTGTTCACTTGGAGATTTTTAACAGCTGCAATAGTTAAGTTCCTTGACCCTCTCAGCTATGTTTAGCACAGACGAAAATAACAATGGCTGAGAGGGCCAAGGAACATAATAATATTGCAGTTGTTAAAAATCGCCAAGTGAATAAGTCAGTCAAATACTTTTTATTACATACTTACAATACAATCATAGTTAGATAAGAGTGCATCATAGAGCCGTGCAACACTCAGTTTCTAGATTTCCTCTTTATTCTTTCTCCTCGGGAATTCTGGGAAATCCAGAAAACTATTTTTAGCTCTTGTAAGTAAAGTACCTTAGATGAATGATTGGTCTCGCGCGCTCGCTCGACTAGATACCGCGCTACCTAAAAACAAAAGGTTCGTGAATGCGGCAACTCAATATTGTAGTGTGCGTAAGAACGGTGTAAGACAATTTGCAAGGATGCTAGTGTGCGTGACGAATTGTGTTGCCAGCTGCTCCACTGTTACCCGAATTATTGGGAAAATAAATTATTCTGTGGTCTATTAAGTTACTGGTTACAAAATGTATCTTGGGAAATACTTGGAAATTAAGAAGTAATTAAGAATGAATGTATTAATATGTTTGTGTATAGGTTAGGCGTAGGTTTCTTCTTTAAAAAAATGGTAGGTACGATGTAGGTATATCAATGATCAGGCCTCACTTTTAATATAAACCTAATATAATGTTAGGTTAATTAAACTAAAATAAAAAATTGTTTACAAAATATACATACATACATGGATACATACATACTTACATACATACGCTTAAAAACATAAACCCTTTCGGGCAGTCGGTAAAAAGTTACATTTCAGGAAATGGGTAGAAATACGAAAAAAAATTTTTTTTTTTCGTTTCCTTAATACCTAAGTAAAGCTGATTGGGCTTTTTGAATGGGAATACGAAAAACATTTTTAATTTAAGACACATTCACCCTTAATTAAATAGTGTCGGGTAATAATTTATACACCTTCAGTGTATATATCACAAAGATAAACATTAAATAATATAGAACTAGGTTATGTATATATAATAATTACGTTAGATACTTTTAATTTTAAGACACATTCAGATTCACCCCTTAATTAATAGTGTCGGGTAACAATTTATACACCTTCTGTGTATATATCACAAAGATAAACATTAAATAATATAGAACTAGGTTATGTATATATAATAATTACGTTAGATACTTAACTAAATAAAATAAGTTATGAAAATTTATCATCATTTAATGATGATAACAATTATAATTCAATTTATTAAAATCTCAACCACGGGGAATTTGATTCTTGTGTACGCGGCAACACAGAATGGCGTTTAGGGTTCGTGTTATTTTATTTTGTAATTTCGAAATTATACGATATTTACGGATGGTATGTGATCCCAGTATCCTTCTTATTTCTTGTAGTATTTTTTTAAACAGTTTCACTGCGAAAACTGTCATTTTACTTCGGTTTATGACCAAAATTTAACAAAAAAATCGGTACATGCACCTTACGCATAGCTTGCAACGCGACTGAGTCTAGCTAGCTACTATTCTTGTAATCTGTGACTGAGTCGCCTCGGGCCGGGTACGCACGAATTCGGCGGTACTTACTATTTGTTGCCGCATTTGACAAGTACGCCGGCGGTATCTAGTCGAGCGAGCGCGCGAGACCAATCATTCATCTAAGTAAAGTACTTACCTACTTACATACCAAATTGCTTGTACGCTCTTGTATGTAATACTTATAAAATTCGTAGATAGAGACACATTAAAACAAAAGTGTGAATCCCTTTATTCCTTATCTTTTAAAAATTTCGGAAAATCCCTTCATAGATTCTCAACAAATATGGTCAGATTTCTAGGCTCTAGCTCAAACACATTTTAATGAACTAGGTATTACATAATTTTACTCGTTCGTTTTTCCAAATGTTTGTGTTGGAAGTATGTAGGTTGGTCGGCCTCTTGTCCATAAACAATGACGTTATTAGCTCATTCATTCAATCATTAAAATCGCAAACTTAAAGGTAAACATTGAAAGGGCATAGGGCCGTTACTAGGTGACAACCTTGGTCGCTTAGCAACGGCTAACATCGTCTAGCAACCAAAAAAAGTAAAAAAAAACACGGCTCTTGTATGACGACCCCTTTAATTTTAACCTTATTTATTTTTAGTATTTGTTGTTATAGCGGCCACAGGAATACATAATCATGAAAATTTCAAGTGTCTAACTTTTACGGCTTAAGAGGGACAGATAGACGGCCAGACAGACAGACAGACAGGGGAGTCTCAATAATAGGGTTCCGTAGGTACCTACCCTTTGGGTACGAACCCTAAAAAGGTGTTATCGTAGTGTTATTAATTTGTTGGACACAGATTATTTTAGCCAAACGGCCCCAGTAATCCCAGTATGCATAAAATGTTGTATGGATTACACCTGCTTTACCTTCGAGAAAAAAAAAAACAAGAATGACAGATGACAGCTCAGCTGACAGTGAAATTGACTGTACTGTACTACTGCAGCCTTCTTTCCGTAGACGTAGTTTCGTAGATTTGTGATTTTACTGCACTGAAACTGAGTGAAATGATAAAAATGTTAAAATAAATAGCCATAAGTAAAACATATTTAAATTTTATACGTGTTTCGTGTTTTATTTTAGAATTGTGTGTTTTCAAGTAATTGCTCGAGATGTTGTCAATTAAGCGACTGCCCCTATCTTCAGCAAAAATTCAATCAAAAGTTCACATAGATTTCCGCAAAGTGATAATCGAAAAGCAGGTTACCAAAAGCTATCACAATAACTTCGTAAATCTTTGTAAGTCTGTGTCGGTCCTACGCCAACTAAGTAGCAAATCAAAACATCCAGTAAGTAAAATTTCATAACAGTTTCATAATATTTTTCTTGTGAATTACGGAGCAGATTTGTTTGTTTTAATTAATGAATGTGTGGGTGGTTAACTCGATAATATCTCTTTTTGTGGTCTAAACTAAACCCTTTATTAAAGGGTATATACAAACATAGGTACATACATAAATTCCTTGTTGTAGCATCAAAGACAGCTCCAAGCAGAGATTAAGGCAGCATGCTCTCTACTACAGAGATCAAACTTACCGGTCTGAACTCAATATTCAACAGTTCAAGGTGTTTCACCAGAGGGCTGCATACAACTCAAAGTAATTCAAATAAAAACGAAGATAAAGACAAGGTACTGAAATTATTCCTTCCAACTGTTATTAGTAAAGTTCCAATGATATTAAAATGTTTGTTACATTTAGTAGTGCAGGTAGATGTGTGAGCCTTGCATTTTGAAGGATCGAGTATCTCTAAAAGTTCTAGTTTTTTTCAGCCAACTTAAAAGCTGTCATTTAATATGTGGGATCCCATCATAGAGCACTGCTATTGGTTATGTTTGAGTTCTGTTATGTTCTATTTTATTTAATATTAATAAAAGTAAAATATCTCTTAACTTACAATGTTGTACCTAATTTATTTTTTGATAGTTTTATCGTAATACAAATACATATTTCAGGATAAAGACAAGAAAAAACAAGAAAAGAAGAAATGTTCCATCACTGCTGGTAAAGGCAGCGTTTCTGGATGTTCACAACCAGCATTCTTGTTATACTCAGTTCTCTTTAGTACCTGGAGATAATACCCAAAATGAGGTATTAAGTACATTAATCAGGCAACATTTTATACAATTTGTTTGGATTTCTACTTTTTTTATATGAGTGTTACAAATGCTCTAATCATACCTAATTAGTAATCTTACATCTTTAGAAAAATATTATGGGTCATATTTTTTCAGAAATGATTGCTTAATAAATTGTTTGTATTTGTAATTAATGTTTTTTAGCTGGTGGCTATGTGTCATGGAATGATAGTTTGTTTATCAATGCTTAAAGGGGAAGTGATGAACTGATTGTCAGGCCAGACCTTGAAATTGTCACTATCATCTTACATGAAGGAGCAGTCATAAAAGGAAAGAAGGTACTGAATCAATTGCCCTATTAAGAGCGTGCAAACGAAAAATTGCCCATTCAGCGATTTTGAGGTTTTTCAAATGCCTTATTAATGTCTAAATGCTTACGTTTTTTAAGGAAAAACTAATGTAGCATATAGATAACTCTACTCTGATGTATAGCGGTAATTTTCATTTATTTCCGTCAGCGATTTTTTTTTGCCAAATCATTTTGTTAGTGAGGTTTACAAAAAATACACGTCAAGCTGTCTTTCATGTGAAATATTTCCATTATAAACCCACCACAAACAGTGTAACTTCAGTATTTTATAATAGGAAATATAGTCTTTTAAGACATAGGGTCATCATATGTATCAAAATATTAGTTATTATTATTCAAATACCATTCTTCAAAAAGTCTAAATCGGTCTACTTCATCATTTTTTATCTCATTTGTTGTGATGTATTTGCCATAAAACAATTTATTATAAATCTACAGGAAATGTTTAGTCTGTAATATTTTTTTCAGCGCTTAATAATAGCTCATTTAATTTTGACAATTTTCAAACTTGGGTCCTAAATCGATTATATAACCGCGCGCGTTAATAGTTACGACTCAGAAAGCGCCGGCTCTCCCAAGGAACGGACGTATCGCTCTGCGCTCTCCGCAAGGTTATCAACCTTTACTGCAAACAACCCGATAGTTATAGCGTGTCCGCAATTGCTTGATACTTGATAAGTAATTTTACATGTTAAAATTAAATGTTTTAAATTTTCGCAATTTTCACTCAAACTAATACGGGTAGATGCATTTTACATTTCACAAGCATTTATTTAACTTGCCATATGAGTATGTATGTTAGTATGTAGTGTGTAAGTAAAAACTAAATTTGACCCACTTCCCGATTTTTGATTGAGATGAAACTTTGCGTGCATGTGTGAATAAAATGACAATGTAATATTATTATTATGAACATGAAGCTGATCTGATGATGGAGCTGGAAGGTAACCACAAGAACTCTGTAATAAAACGACATAACCCCATCGAGTTTGGGCTCATTAGATTTGTCTTGACGAGTCCTAGGTGGTAACCAGGGACAAAGGTACAGTCAGCAAAAAAATATTGTATTAAAAAAATTAAATGTAACTTAAAGTTATTAAAGCTTTTATTTAACTTGCCCTGTTAGTATGTTTGTTAGTATGATAGTGAGTATGATATAAAAGTAAATAAAATCTTGTTGTACAGTAAAAGTCTTATATTTTAGATATGGGCAATAAACGAAAATCATTTGGGATGAAAAAAAACAGTACTGTTAACACAGTATGAGCTGCTTAGAAAAGGTTATTCATCATTATTAATTACATTACTGTAAATCCAAGATAGAAATCTAGTTCCATAAATATATTTTTGTTTAAATTCACTCCAAATCGGAATTAAGGTTACTGTAAATTACTGTTTTGGTTTAAGATAGCATTTTTTTATCAGGTACTATACTACCATTAAAAGGTTATTTATCAATACTAATTCCCATTACTGTACATTCAGGATCAATAAAAATACGTTTTGTGTTAAATTTAATTCAATTCGGATTTATGATAACATTACTTTCTTGATTTTAAGATTGCATTTATTTTCAGACGGAAAATAGAACAGGCTGAAATGTCGAATATACCTAATCATGAGATTTCTATAAGTCCCAATATGTAAAATGTATAACGCATTTTCAACTTTAAAAAAATTAGATTTTGCCACAATTTATTCAGTAATATACTTTTGTCTAGTTTGCACAGTATTTTATTAGGTACGTACCAAGTGAAATCATATAAAATGAAGATTATGTTTATTAAACATTCCAGGATACTACTCAGTTTTGATAGACTGTCTCCGAACATGTACGATAGCTAATGAAATTCCTGTTACTAAAATGTCATTGGACTCCGTAGTCCATTAAATTAGACGCCTTACGCATTGTTAATAATCTACTCCCAGAGAAGTCGACTCCATCTGATCTAAGGACTCCATCTTAAAACCCTCCTTCGCTCGGAGTTAACGCACGACACCCTCGCTGCGCTCGGGAGTTAAATCTGGAGTCCTTCGTTACGCTCAGGATTCAATACCGTACCCGTGACATAATAAAGTGCTTTATCCCCGTAGTGTACAATCTACTAATAGTATTTTATGCAATTGTTACATAAAGAGGGGTCTTGAAACCATAGTGTGGGTTAACGATACCAGCGAAGTGAATATCGTTATAGCATCACACGAGTGTTTTAAGGCCTAATTATGTAAAATTTCATAGAATATTTTTTATACACACATTATAGCCGAAATATATATATATATATATATCGGGGATTTCGGAATTGCTCGTTTAAAGATATTAGATGAAAATAATTATGAGCAATGATGATGAAATATTCATTTATTTACTAATTATTACGTGCCCTCACACAGTATACCGTGTATAGAAGCCGTGGTGGCCTAGTGGAGAAGCCGTGGTGGCCTAGTCGTTTGACCTATCGCCTCTCAAGCAGAGGGTCGTGGGTTCAAACCCCGGTCGCACCTCTGAGTTTTTCGAAATTCATGTGTGGAATTACATTTGAAATTTACCACGAGCTTTGCGGTGAAGGAAAACATCGTGAGGAAACTGCACAAACCTGCGAAGCAATTCAATGGTGCGTGTGAAGTTCCAATCCGCA
>NC_133486.1:3092675-3094387 GCF_025370935.1 Choristoneura fumiferana
GGAACCAATAATGTACGAGGTGATAATCCGAAGCATGTAAATTGTAAGCGGTTAGTGTTTTAGATGTTTTGTTATTTTAGTTGCATTGTGTGTTTTGTTTTGGTTATTTAATTTTTTGTTTGTAAGTAATAAGTTTGTACTTTGATTTTATTGCTTTTGTTTGTTGTTTTTTTTCTAGGAAATTTGTCGCCTTCCGTGAAGTCGCTAAGCGGTCACAGCGGAAGACCAGCTTGGCCTACACGGTCAACACTATCCTAAACTGGGACGCTTCGCGATTTCGCATATTGTTGTTGTTTTTTTAATGTATTTTTATATGTTTTTGCGAGAGCGAATAAATTTCTATTTTTATTTCTACCTATTATGTGTTCCGATTATCATGCCTTACGATTTCCGTGATTGAAATAACAAAAAAACCTAACGAAGGGCGAGCGAGGCGGTAGCACGCTCTCGCTCTTCAACCTAACTCGGCCGGTCTAGGGTTACCACCCGTACTCTAAATAGAGTATTGTCCTCTTTTCATGTAGGCGTACTTTATAATCTACGACACCAATAAAGTACGCTAAAATACTCTATTTACGTAAACTTATTCTTACTGGCTCGTTACTGGTTACGAGTACTTATGAGACTAAATAAACTGGTATCCTTTTAAGGAAATAATAAATACTCTTTTTTTATTCTGTGTATTTATTTTTGTCCTTCTAAAATGAAAAAATACTTTATTCGCCCTAAAAAAAGGTGGCAACCCTAGCCGGGTCGGATCTCTCCGTCCGACTATATCGATCTCGCTCGCTGCGCTCGCTCGATCCGCGGCGAAAAATGTCTATTCATTGAATCGATTGGATTCAGATTATCACGTCGTACATATCACTACGTACATTACAGCGCGCGCAATATTTCCCAAACTTTGTTTAATTTTACAACACAACAGGGAGGGGGCTACTACGAAATTCGAAAATCGAAGTACGTATTGTATGATCGCTCTTACTATTAGCAATTTGTATTGAAATTATTAATACTATTTGCTTGTGATTTGTTGTGTAAACATTTACTATACCATTGTATCGCTAAATGTTATTAGCTTTCGTTTCTGTATCGAATCCTGTTGTTTAAACTTCAATATATGTTAGTACATGGGCGACCCGAGCTTTGCTTGGGCTAAAACTCGATAACAAGGAAACTTAGGAATACTAACCTCCATCCAACCAGAGTACACGAAAACCAAGGCTGGTATTGACATGCCGGTAATTATCTATGGTCTGTCCCAGAATTCGAGATACAAAAATGACGTTTCATGTGTTACCTGTTTTTTGCGTCTCATAAATAGTGATGTGCCGCAACCGGTTATTACCGAAAGATTTTGTAGGTACCTATGTATGTATGTCGTAAAATATTAAGATATGAACGGATCCGTGATGTACTAAAATGTAGGGCACTTAGGACGTTCTAGAAAAGGTAAAATAGGTCTAATAAAAATGCGACCGTTTTCGAGATATTTCGACTTTTATAGATGTTGATGTTTAAGTTTCAATTCATTCTAAGTAAGTTTTAATAACTAAATAATATGACAATAATGAATTTTGATTTATTATTCTATGATATGAATATCAATAAAAACACGAGAAAACGCACTGATCACATCCGATGACAATACGAGTAAATAACGAAATCGGTTGATACCACTTGAATACGAAAACATGAACAATGACGTTGTG
>NC_133486.1:3095157-3149763 GCF_025370935.1 Choristoneura fumiferana
CTAAAATAATTCATCATCATCGTATTGTTGGTCTGATTTTTAAAATGATGTAATATAGGGATAAATGATATTGGGATAATCCCAATAATGATTGCTTCTGTCATCAAAAAAAATCTCACAAGCCTGGGTTTCTCTTTGTGTTAGTGAAGATTTTACCCACATAACAAAGAAAAAATTAAATAAGCAAGATTTAAGTATATTTAAAAAATGGTTGTGGGTAATAGTTTCTTGTCTTCAAAGATGGTCCTGGTAGCCATTATTTGTCCTCTTTTAGTACTTATATCAAATCAGTGCTGTAGTAGGCACATACTTACTGCACTGCAGCATAATGTTGCAGTCGTTCCTTTTTGACATCATCAAATATTTTTCTTTTCTGTAAATTGTGTATTATTTATAAGTTTGATGTCGAAATAAAGTTGTCTTTGTCTATATCTCCGATCTTTCTTGATGGTTGTTTTGTCGCTAGGCTGATATTTGAGCTGTATGTTCTTGAGAAGTTAACCCTTTTCTTGGCAAAAAAAGAAAATTTCTTTTTTTTGAATTTAATTGAATGATTAGTTTATTGTGGAATGTCAGAACTATAGAAAAAATATGAAAAAAATCTTTTGTCTATTTTTGGAAACATCATTCATATCTCTTAGGATCCATTGCCAAGAACATGGAAATAAAACATGGATACATAAATCATGTATTTTACTTGAAAAAAAAAAACATGCCAAATAAAGAAAAAACAAAACATTCTTCTCAAAACAATAAAAAAAAAACAGTTATTCTAAGATATAAATGTTATAAGACATGGAATGTCACAAAACAATTGCCGTTGAGTGTATAACACAAGTTCAGCATACATTTTGGTGTTATGGATGTAAACACATGTTTTACCCCAGTTGCATCGGTGTAATCACCTAGCCCCGCGAGATAGCTCGCGGCTCCTGAAGCGATCAGTGGGTCATATGACTCAACAAATAGGAGTAGATTAATCTGGTCCAGGGTGGAAGACCCTCTCTTCTCAGCTATCTTTGCCAGCCAGTACCAGAACATTATGTTGTGGTAGTAGGCGTGCGCTAATGGTGTTATGATCTTTCCTGTAGTTTTTGTCATGTGCCACCGTACGAAATTGAATAAATGGGGAATTAGTGGCCATTATAGTCTTACGTCTGTGGTGCGCCTAGGGCCGTCTTCTGAGCACCTGTCTTTATCTTTAGTGAAGTGGGTACCTGGGTCATAAACTGCTATTATTTGCACACACTGTATATATAATTTTATGCCATAGTATTTTAAATCCCCACTTTTTCGGTTTATTCTTTACTTATTGTTCTTGGCTTTGTAAGACACCATCATTTCATCGACACTAAATCCAGTTTCATGATCAACCTTGAGGAAATTTTCTCGAACCATCTGAACCAAGGGTCAAATTTTATTATATCTGTCACCGTCATCAAGTAAGTTGTCATTGAAATGAATATACGACGAATCGATGGAAACTTTTTCACCAACATGGTGTGGAAATTTGAGGATATCTGTATTCTAACTCTAACGAATCAATCTAACGATCAGTAGTTGGTATATGCTGGTCTTCACTCTTTGATATCGCCAGTGTTTATTGACTGTCCATTCCAGTCATCTGCATCTGCGTCAAATATAAATTAAGAATTCTGACAGCTGGCATAATTTGACGTTTCAGGAGCAGGAACTTTTCTCTGGCTTACTATTGGCAGAACTGACCTATCATTAATCAAACTTGTTGCAGACTGTTGTTCCGACTTACTATTATCAAAGGCAGAAAGACGTCAAAAAAAAACTCATTACATAATTACGATGAGAGGTGTAGGTACTAGTAGGTACGTAAGTTACAAATGTGGTCAGAAAGAAAGTGTACAGAAGGATAAAAAGGGCTTTGTAATGTATGAAATAAAGCTCGGTATTTTTTAATAATTATATTTTTCAGCGGCTTGCATATTTAAATTTAAAATGTTTCAGGATGTTTCGCACTGTTGATTTAGACATCTTGGGTATGGTGTCATCTTCAAATAGCTCTTTATGAACCTGCAATAAACAATATCCAATGTTCAAAAATGGTAGGGCAACATTATACATTGTGTATTCCATGTGGTTATCGTCAGTTCACGGTTGATGCTCGCGTGAAGTGGTCCGCTTGTGGGCAACAATGCTCCAGACCAGCTGAGGTAGATCCGGCTATTGGGGTCGGAGCATCAAATGTTTTCCTTAAACTTTTGAAGCCTCTGGTCGGCTCGATGGTGGCGTAAGATGGAAAAGCGCCATGTTTAACAGTCCTGCACTGTAGCTTGACAAATCTTCCTAAGCATAGGCTGCTTTCACGATCTAAAGTATATGATCTTATTTCATTCCTGATAATTGATGCACGATAAGAAAATGGCTACTAAGATTAGTGCAAATGGCGCCAACACAGTTTCTTCCTATCCGCGGTCTGGGGCGATAGAGACTCGGTGGATCGTCCATCACAGTTAAGGTGTGGTCTAAATTTGTCTTTAAAAAGAGATTGCTGACTCTCAGCTCAGCTAACTGGATCAGATATGGTCTCCATGCAGTGGTTGCCTCTTTCGGTCCTCTCTGGCATTATAACAAATACTGCAAATGTAATGCCTGTTTTGTCAGTGACAGGCAATGTTCATAATGAATGTATTCGTTATTTAGTGTAATTTTTAGTGTCATGTCGGGTCAGTTGTCAAAACAAAAACATTGTTTCCTTTCCTTCGTCATTATTTGGGTTGGATTCAAGTTTTCTCTCTGCTTTTGAATGAATTACTAGTGAATATGGGAGATAAACGTCTCTCACTTCTGTGCCATTAACAGGTGCCGCTGCTGTCTTATCCTGCCTTGTTCTATTATAGAGTACCAAGGAGCAGGTAGTTCCAAATCACTATCATCAGGAGGTTATTCTTCCGTCTTTAATTGAAATATATTGTGAAGGACAGCAGTAGCAACAATTATTGGAAGGCATTTTTTTACTCGTACATGGACGTGCAGTCCCAATTCAAGTACTGGAAACCGTCTCTTCCACATCCCAAACAATCTTTCTATGGGGTTCAGAGTCCTTATTTGTGATTCATTGTATAACGACTCTTCAGCTGTCTGAACCCTATCAAGAGGCATCAATATGTAGCTCCTATTCAGGCAGCCGCTGTCTGCCACAAGAACCGAGTGCTTGTGTGTGCCCAACTCGAACATGCGTAGGTACTACCTGGCCAGCTAGCTACAATATCGCATATTATAAGTCCGGCATTGCATACAGCGCCTGAACATTTATCGATATGTAGCCCTTTCGATTTCTGAAGGTTTCAGCATGATTACCTCCAGGCTCCAGGTGAAATTGTTTTGGTTTTATGTGGGTACCGGTACAGTCCAATGATCCTATAATGTTTGAAAATTTGGCAATGTTATAAAACTCCATTTGAGTTTTCCGAATATCTTCCGGTGTTTCTGGAAGTAGTATGAATTCCTTATTAAGACAGGCAATGGCTGCGGTCACTCGATGGATCGCCCTGTTCGCCGTAATCTAACCTCAAACTATCCAGTTTCTTTCTTGACCCACAATACTTAGGCCCAACATAATAAATACTGAATAAAAATAAAGTAATCTATACACTTAAAACTTACTTGTCGCTTGAAAATTCCAACTTCCTTTCAATTAAATCGAGTAATTCCAATGCACTACGTTTATATAAACGAAATCTTGTACCAAACGCTTTCTCATCATATTCTTCGTGAAATCCATACATTTGTTTTTACTCTTGACAAATAGAGCATTCAAAATCCTAAGTAAATTTAGGTTGTTGTAATGCCACCAAAAAATGGAGAGAGTGTAGACTAATGAAATTCAGGTCCTGCTATTAAAGATTGAACGCCTTGAGTGCTTCCACGATTTTCCCAGTGGTTGAGTAATTTAACAACATTATCTATTTTATTTACATTTTCCTTAAGTTTTACCAAATACTTACTGAATTATCATTAGCTTAAAAAAGTCTTTTTCAGTCTTCAAAAACTGGCCAAGAAGCTCTGTTCAAATCTTTCTAGTTTCAGCTTTCAGCTTTCTTTGTTCAAACTTGAAAATTCTGAGAATTTTAAGCAAACGCAATCCCGATGTCCAATGTCTCTAATTGCTCAAGTTTTCGATGGCAAATAATATAATTCGTCTCGTTATATAGACCAGGAATCAGCTTTTTTTCCTTAGTATCACCTAAATACACATTTTCTATACAAAATGGTAAATCAGAATGAAAATCGTGTAAGTTGTAAAGATTATTTGCATCTACATACATCAGAAACTAAAGGGCAACGTAAGATCAATATTCAGACATAAATAATGTTATAGCTTTGCATGTCTGTTGCTATTTGCTCGTAGACATGCCTACTAATATGGGCAATGTATACTATTCGATTCAATATCGACATAATTGTGTGTACAAATATGTAACAGATAGTTGTACTACGTTGGGCAATATTACCATTTATACTATTCGCAATAAAAGTAATTTGGTCAATATCAGAAGTTCTAGATTAATTTTAGTACTATACACTATCACAGCGTCCAACTTAGCCCAGGTGCTGTGTGTTAATGAGCAGGATCCAGTCCATGTATTTAATTTATTAATCAATCGATAACAAAAATAAGGCCAACGGTGCGCTGTTAATAAGACAGATGCTACAGGAGTACAGAACTTAGGAGAAGAGAAGAGTACAGGAGGTAGATAGGCGGAGTCCAGCGGCCGGCGCGGAGCGGTTGAGGGCGGGCCGCGCGGCGCTGTCGCCTGTGGTCTGTGACGTCACTGCGTTACAGTATGACGGTGTTTTTATGTAATTTTTGATCTCGTTCTGAGTGATTTAATAACGTGGTGGATGACATCATGTGTATCGGAAAAACAGGATGTCAACACACGGGATAGATTTGAGTCATTTTGTCGACAAATAGTCCTTGTTCAATTTTTGACTTCTTAAATTTTTTGAACATTTGGAGTCTTTTGAAGGAAAACACAGACTCACCATGAACAGACATTTATTACATGCGCACAGTCAATGTACAGTTTAAGTTTAGAGTGCTTACGATATGATTTAATATTACTTATTTTATTACAACAACGTGCCACAAATTGTGCAATTAATTCTAGATTAAATCTAAGCTATATAGCGCTTAAGCTACCCGGACGGACGACCAATCCCTAACGCGACGGGAGCGCACTACGGGGGTTTGTGTGGACCTTTGAGTTTGAGGGGCCCTGGAGGATAATGCCTACGAGCTAGACCCGGGTTCTCGGGAATCCTATATAGTACAGAAAGTAATATTATGATTGAATGTTCTTTATTCTATAGTGACCCCAAGCAAGCGTGTCAGCGGAATTTTCTAATAAATATCGTTTCGTATCGCTGTGTGATAAGGATTTTTTGTGTGAATACGACATGTATTATAGATCTGAACCCAAAGCATTTCACACATTTTTTGTGTGAATATGACATGTTTTATAGATCTGAACCTAAGCATTTCACACATCAGATTTGTTTTTTTGGACAAACATTCTTTAATAGTCGTTGATGAACACATTTTCTTTTGCTATTATGTCATTTTGTACATCCTTTGCATACATTTTTGACCGAAGCCCCGACGAACTCTTTGGAAATTTTACCATTATTTTCATCTTTAAAATAACCCAATCACTTTTTGGTTACTAATGCTAAACCGTATTCATTGTCAGGAGGATAATCAGAGGTTTCAAAGTAAGAGTCAGCATCACATTTAACCGTCAGTTAACACTAAACAATGGATGGTGAAACAGCCCCTAAATCTGGTTTATAATATCAGCGTAAAAGTTATCGGTGAATATTTGATATATTTTTTTTATTATTTTCTCAAATAAAAGAATACATTGTTTAAAGAAATTATCTGCCAAACTGCATGACAGTTTGTTGGCAGAAAAAAATTAGCTCTCTAACACTGTTCTTAATATAAATCCTTAAAAATAAATACATGCATGTATAAAGGCATGCAAGGGGATGTACATTAACTCCACATCCGCCAGGTCATATGCCAAGCTGTCCGTGTCTATGTAGAGTAATTTGAGTTAATCCTGATACTTGGTTTTCATGAAGCCATAGTGAAATCATACATTAATATTTTTGATAAATCGAGCACACAAAATCTAAAGTAAATAGATTTATTGTATAAAATACTTTTGTTTTTTCAATTGTACCGCAACCAAATTTTCTGAAAATATAAATAAGCTTTGAAATTCAGGTCTACTCTACCGCTAAGGATTGAACGCCTTGAGTTTCCACGATTTTGATAGTGGTTGAGCAATTTGACAATAACTCTCTTATTTACATTTTCCATAGTTTTACCAAATACTGAATGGTTCATAAGTTTAAAGAAATCTTTTTTAAAGTCTGAACTAGCCAAAGAAAGCATATGTGTGTTCAAATCCATGTAAGGTTTCAGCCAAGCCAAACCAAGCCAGTTCAAACTTTAAAATTCTGTGAATTTTAAGCAAACGCAATCCCGATTGGAGACATTGCTTTAGGTTTCGATAGTGAATAACAAAGTTGGTCTTGTTATGTGGATTAGGAATCAGCTTTTTGTCCTTCGTGTCACCTAAACACACATTTTGTAGACAAAACGGTAAATCAGGATGTAAATCATGTAAGTTATTTGGATATTCTAAACCAACTTCCAATATGCATCCATGTTTAGCGCCATCGGGGACATTAAAATTTGTATTAACATCCACCAACTCAAACTTACCAATGGGTAGAGACAATGCGACATTGCCCAACCGTGAAGATTATTTGCATTTAGGTACATTAAAAACGATGATGGCAATGTACGATCATAATCAGACAGATGTGTTATTTGCTTTTGCATGTCTGTTGCTTTGCTACATTGAGAAATACCACCACCCATGTTATTCGCAATAAAAGTATTTTTATCAATATCAGTTAGAAGTTCTAAATTAATTTTAGTGTACACCAACATAGCGTCCCAACTTAATCCAGGTGCTGTGTAATAATGAGCGGGATCCAATTCCTATGTTTCAATAACAAAACATCTGTTTCTAAATAAAGGTTTGAATAATCTCCCATGATTTGACAATTAAAGCGATACCATACATCGCAGGCATGTTGATTATCTTTTTTGGAAATGTTGTTATCATTTTAATGAACTGTAAAAATCGTTGTGATCGGGAAGGCTATTTAATTTTAATGAATCTATTCATACTTCATATGGATATACTCTTTTCCGTGATAAACGTTTAAAGTCTTGTTCACAATTTTGAACATGAAACTACCGTGAGACTCACTCATATTAAAACCTTGTTCACAAGGAAAATTTAAACGAAGTTCACGAAACTGTTCGGGTAGTAAATTTTTGGTTAACTTAACAAGACTACTGCTCATAAATCTCAAGGAATCAAGAAATTTTCATTTCATAGTACGATTATTAATATTGAATTGCTTCGAAAACGAAATATATTTCTCTTTGTTTTGTGGAATAATTTCTGTTACTTTCCTCGAATCCAAGTCCATGTGCGATAAAATGAGTATACGTGAAATTGTGTATAAACAGGTTTAAAGGTTTTAAGGAATCAAGAAATTTTCATTTCATAGTACGATTATTAATATTTAATTGCTTCGAAAACGAAATATATTTCTCTTTGTTTTGTGGAATAATTTCTGTTACTTTCCTCGAATCCAAGTCCATGTGCGATAAAATGAGTAAGTTTTTTTTAGTTTGTTATGTATGTTCCTACTAGCTTCATGACTGATTTTGTAGTTGAATTAGGACAGAACAGTTAATTTTGGCTTCATTATTTTCTCAGGACTGGATGAACCTAATTAAGGAGGATAAGGCCCCCTTTCTTTTAATGCTGTCTTTCCTTTAATCTTGAGTGATTGTGAGACCTTTGCCACTATACAGTCATATTTTTCATCACTTCCAAGGAGGTCATAGTCTACAATCTTCACCTGTTCACAAGGAAGAGGGCTTGTGATTCCTTCTATTTTGAACTCCCATGTGATTCGCAATTGTTTAGCTATGAAGAATGTACACTCGTTACTTGACAAAAGATCTTCAATAATGTTAGGTCTCAAAGGTAGTGATGACCCTTCCAACCTTTCTTCTATTAGAGTTAAAGCTACGCTATCTTTTTCTTTCCCCAAAACATAAAGGGATGAGTTCTTGATCGTTGATTAACTTATTTATTGTTTGCACATTAGTAAAGCTTCCGAGTAATTGTAATTGGACTCCTTGTGTCGAGTTGTTTTAACTTTGTGTTAACAGTTCGCGTTGTTTGGACAATTTGTTGCTTCTTACTTTATAATGAAAACTACAGTATTTATGGTTGCTGAGAGATTGAAAGATTACTGTTCTCAAACCTGAAGGTCACACTCACTCCGTGCTTCTACCGTTCGGCTGTCCTGTGCTTTTTGTCTCCGCTCTCTCGGCCTCCATCTGATATTGCTGAGCTGTCTACTTAAAACATGCTATGAGACACCATCCATCCTTTGTGATGAGGACTGGAGTAGAAGCAACAATATACCAACATAGCATGAAGAAGACAGCGGTTGAATAAAGTCAAACTAAAGTAATCTTGAAATACAGTACAGTACATTCACTCTCGAAGGATTGATCTTTTCCTTCTCCCACCCTTAGATCCAGTACTGTAGTAGGGCAAAATTTCATTGCAGTGTTGACGGATGAAGAGAATAACAGTTCCAGGCGACAAACAATTAAGGTTCCATATACTCGATATTTTAAGTTGTACACTAAAAAACTTCAGCCATTTGGCCGTACAAACATTGGATGCCTTGGGATACCAAGGAGGAGGCCTATTTTCCACGCAGCACCTCTACTATAACTATGATTATTGTCATTATAATAAATGATTATTTAATCATTCACACACCATTTTTTCACAGATCATTTGATCTGTTTCTAAATAAAGGTTTGAATAATCTCCCATGATATGACAATTAAAATGATTCCATACATAGCAGGCATGTCGATAATCATTTTTTTAATGTTGTTATCATTTATTTGTAATGAACTGTAAACATCGTTGTGATCGAGAAGTCTATTTAATTTTAATGAATGTCATATATTCATATGGATATACTCCTTCCCGTAATAAACGTTTAGTCTTGTTCACAAGGAAAATTTAACGAAGTTCACGAAACTGTTCGGGTAATAAATTTTTGGTTAACTAATCAAGACTACTGCTCGTAAATCTCAGGGAATCAAGAAATTTTAATTTTATAGTTCGATTGTTAATATTTAATTGCTTCGAAAACGAAATATATTTCTCTTTATGAATGTCATATATTCATATGGATATACTCCTTCCCGTAATAAACGTTTAGTCTTGTTCTGTAATAAACGTTTAGTCTACAATCTTCATCTGTTCACAAGGAAGAGGGCTTGTGATTCCTTCTATTTTGAACTCCCATGTGATTCGCAATTGTTTAGCTATGAAGAATGTACACTCGTTACTTGACAAAAGATCTTCAATAATGTTAGGTCTCAAAGGTAGTGATGACCCTTCCAACCTTTCTTCTATTAGAGTTAAAGCTACGCTATCTTTTTCTTTCCCCAAAACATAAAGGGATGAGTCTTCTTGATCGTTGATTAACTTATTTATTGTTTGCACATTAGTAAAGCTTCCGAGTAATTGTAATTGGACTCCTTGTGTCGAGTTGTTTTAACTTTGTGTTAACAGTTCGCGTTGTTTGGACAATTTGTTGCTTCTTACTTTATAATGAAAACTACAGTATTTATGGTTGCTGAGAGATTGAAAGATGACTGTTCTCAAACCTGAAGGTCACACTCACTCCGTGCTTCTACCGTTCGGCTGTCCTGTGCTTTTTGTCTCCGCTCTCTCGGCTTCCATCTGATATTGCTGAGCTGTCTACTTAAAACATGCTATGAGACACCATCCATCCTTTGTGATGAGGACTGGAGTAGAAGCAACAATATACCAACATAGCATGAAGAAGACAGCGGTTGAATAAAGTCAAAACTAAAGTGATCTTGAAATACAGTACAGTACATTCACTCTCGAAGGATTGATCTTTTCCTTCTCCCACCCTTAGATCCAGTACTGTAGTAGGGCAAAATTTCATTGCAGTGTTGACGGATGAAGAGAATAACAGTTCCAGGCGACAAACAATTAAGGTTCCATATACTCGATATTTTAAGTTGTACCACTAAAAAACTTCAGCCATTTGGCCGTACAAACATTGGATGCCTTGGGATACCAAGGAGGAGGCCTATTTTCCACGCAGCACCTCTACTATAACTATGATTATTGTCATTATAATAAATGATTATTTAATCATTCACACACCATTTTTTCACAGATCATTTGATCTGTTTCTAAATAAAGGTTTGAATAATCTCCCATGATATGACAATTAAAATGATTCCATACATCGCAGGCATGTCGATAATCATTTTTTTAATGTTGTTATCATTTATTTGTAATGAACTGTAAACATCGTTGTGATCGAGAAGTCTATTTAATTTTAATGAATGTCATATATTCATATGGATATACTCCTTCCCGTAATAAACGTTTAGTCTTGTTCACAAGGAAAATTTAACGAAGTTCACGAAACTGTTCGGGTAATAAATTTTTGGTTAACTAATCAAGACTACTGCTCGTAAATCTCAGGGAATCTAGAAATTTTAATTTCATAGTTCGATTGTTAATATTTAATTGCTTCGAAAACGAAATATATTTATCTTTATGAATGTCATATATTCATATGGATATACTCCTTCCCGTAATAAACGTTTAGTCTTGTTCACAAGGAAAATTTAACGAAGTTCACGAAACTGTTCGGGTAATAAATTTTTGGTTAACTAATCAAGACTACTGCTCGTAAATCTCAGGGAATTAAGAAATTTTAATTTCATAGTACGATTTTTAATATTTAATTTCTTCGAAAACGAAATATATTTCTCTTTATGAATGTCATATATTCATATGGATATACTCCTTCCCGTAATAAACGTTTAGTCTTGTTCACAAGGAAAATATAACGAAGTTCACGAAACTGTTCGGGTAATAAATTTTTGGTTAACTAATCAAGACTACTGCTCGTAAATCTCAGGGAATCAAGAAATTTTAATTTCATAGTAAGATTGTTAATATTTAATTGCTTCGAAAACGAAATATATTTCTCTTTGTTTTGTGGAATAATTTCTATGTTAGAATCCCAAGTCCATGTACGATAAAATGAGCATCGTAGTTACTTAAATTGTGTAAAAACACAGATAAAAAATTTGGGGTTTAGTATTTTTCAGAACAAGATGAATGGACTACTTCCTCAAATGCACCGGTATGATGGTTGTAAAAAAATCACTGACTCACCATTCAAATCTTTTTCACAAAAATAACACGTGTTACTTTGAGCAATTTTTGATACGGCGCATACAAAAGGCAGTGGCATAATAGACGATAGCACCAGATGCCGCGAAGGGAGCTTGAGCAGATGCATGATCTTCAGCATCGATGAAGTTGGTGACTAACTGGGCAATAGATCCTGTTCTCGCCTCTGGGATCCTTCAACAAAACCACGAATCTCGCAAAGCTGATAAGAGATGTAGTTCATCAGCCTGGCGTTGAATGGGAGTGACGGGTTGTCGTGATGGAATTCCTCGGCTTCAACTCTTGCATTGACCAATGCAGTCATCATCTCCTGACGGAGTCGGTTACGGGGGGCCCATCCTAGGCAGCAACGATTAGGTTGAGGGGCTGGCTGTTCTGCCTCAACGTCGGGTTGGTCAATTTCTAACTGCCAGTTAGGTCCCGGGTCCTGTTGCTGTTGTGTCCTCGCGATATCCTCATATATCCGTTGAGCCAATACTCCAGCCCCTGTACCACAGAAGTTACAAGTGCTACAATTCTACAAAATTGTTACGTTTTACTAAGAGAAACTTAACAATTTTGTAGCATTGTAGCACTTGTAACTTTTGTGGTACAGGGGGCTGGGCAAACGTACGTGGCATAATCAACGGCGCTTGCGACGATTGGTCCAAAGAAACCAACTAACAACAATTGTTACTTCATCTGGTTTTGTTAGTGCTAAAGGACATTTTAAATCTCTTTTAATTAATTTCATCAATAATTCAGCACAATTTTCACGTGTATATGTTCTATATACAGATAAACTGTTATCATATGAACATTTGATGTAATATCCAACACATACATCTCATGTCCTAAACATTAGTTGTCAATGGGTTTTAAAAATGCTTCGAAATCAGCGTATACAACGAATGGAAGTCTTAATTAGTGCTCATAATTATTTAATTCATTAAACCAGTTTCTTTATAATCTTTTTCGGAAGGTAAGTTCGTAAAATTCATCCTCTTAAAAGACGCTTCTTTTTTGGTAGCTTTTTTTAAGCTTTCCCACTGGGCTTTTAAATTATCGATAGCACGATGGCAGAACATTGTTTGTGAATTGTATTTATCAGCAATTGTTGCCCATTCTGCGAGTTTTTGTTTCATTGAAACTCCGTCGGTTCTTTATTTTCTATAACATGAACACAGATAAAAAATTTGGGGTTTAGTATTTTTCAGAACAAGATGAATGGACTACTTCCTCAAATGCACCGGTATGATGGTTGTAAAAAAATCACTGACTCACCATTCAAATCTTTTTCACAAAAATAACACGTGTTACTTTGAGCAATTTTTGATACGGCGCATACAAAAGGCAGTGGCATAATAGACGATAGCACCAGATGCCGCGAAGGGAGCTTGAGCAGATGCATGATCTTCAGCATCGATGAAGTTGGTGACTAACTGGGCAATAGATCCTGTTCTCGCCTCTGGGATCTTTCCTTCAACAAAACCACGAATCTCGCAAAGCTGATAAGAGATGTAGTTCATCAGCCTGGCGTTGAATGGGAGTGACGGGTTGTCGTGATGGAATTCCTCGGCTTCAACTCTTGCATTGACCAATGCAGTCATCAGCTCCTGACGGAGTCGGGTACGGGGGGCCCATCCTAGGCATCGACGATTAGGTTGAGGGGCTGGCTGTTCTGCCTCAACGTCGGGTTGGTCAATTTCTAACTGCCAGTTAGGTCCCGGGTCCTGTTGCTGTTGTGTCCTCGCGATATCCTCATATATCCGTTGAGCCAATACTCCAGGGCAAACGTACGTGGCATAATCAACGGCGCTTGCGACGATTGGTCCAAAGAAACCAACTAACAACAATTGTTACTTCATCTGGTTTTGTTAGTGCTAAAGGACATTTTAAATCTCTTTTAATTAATTTCATCAATAATTCAGCACAATTTTCACGTGTATATGTTCTATATACAGATAAACTGTTATCATATGAACGTTTTATGTTATATGCAAAACATACATCTCATGTTCCTGAACACTAAACACTAGTTGTTAACATTTTACTTGGATGGGCAATACAAGTTTCAATGGGTTTTAAAAATGCTTCGAAATCAGCGTATACAACGAATGGAAGTCTTAATTAGTGCTCATAATTATTTAATTCATTAAACCAGTTTCTTTTATAATCTTTTTCGGAAGGTAAGTTCGTAAACACATGGAAACAATCATGCTCTTAATGTTTCGGCAAATTTTCATGTGAAGTGAAATAAATTAAACATCCATCACAAATGTAGACTGCATGTTCGGATGTTTCGATACTAATCGCGAAAGACTTTATGTAACAGTAATGTCCTTTAGTACCTTGATTTATATATAACAAGTTTAAGTGGGCATTCCTACTTTTAGTTAAGTGTAATGGACCAACTTCTTTGTTTTGTTTGCTTTCCGATTCATATTCCAAACCAAAAACATTAATGCTGAGTTCAATCGTCCACTGTGACGTAGGTCCGTTAGGTATACCACGGCCGCAGGCCACAGGTAGAGCAGGGGTGGAAGAAGAAACTATGGGGGTATGTATGTGTTCGTAATGAAATAGTAAACGTAACACCATACAATTTATTTACACACAAGCAGAAATGATAAAACACAATAAACTAAACAGGATTTTCTATAGAACATATGTCAGTAAGTAGACAGTTGGTAAAAAGCGAACGTCTATACCCGCACGTGCGCATAATACATGATGAAAACGGATACGGAAATACAGTCGCCACAAAACAATCACTCTCAGGGTCGATTTTACCAACGTAGTATAAGTCTTATTCTAAGAATAAATCGTTAATTACTCGAGAGTAAGCCCATTTTACGTTTCACCAACATTTAACCTAAGAATAAAATCTCTATACTAGAGCAAAATCTTATACCGCCGATTTAGGCCGGGTAAACTGTTATTCGTAGATTAGTACTGTCACTGTTAAGTAAATTCTTAGACCATCTTTAAAAATAGCACGTCGTTTGTGTATGTATTTCCTCGACCACCGTGGTTTAAGGAAAGGGCTAATAATTTTGGTATAGAAACTATTTTCAGGAAAGAATAGTTACAGGTACTTACCTGTTTGAATTAAATTCATCCTCTTAAAAGACGCTTCTTTTTTGGTAGCTTTTTTTAAGCTTTCCCACTGGGCTTTTAAATTATCGATAGCACGATGGCAGAACATTGTTTGTGAATTGTATTTATCAGCAATTGTTGCCCATTCTGCGAGTTTTTGTTTCATTGAAACTCCGTCGGTTCTTTATTTTCTATAACATGAAAATGCTCAATAACGACATCCACGTCAGCAGTGTTTTTTTCCGATGCCATCCAATTAGCAGATCGCTCTTTTGTCATTTGCCATCGTAATCGATCAAAATATACGCAAAATTAAAGAAAAACTTATAAAACAGAATCACAGCACAGTGAGCCGGCACACCACAACACAAACAAAATCAAACGGGAACGAACGATCGCTTAACGTCAAGTTGGCATATTACCCAAACAAATTAAAAAATATGCAGCACAATTGCTCAAGCGTAGAACAAACTGTCTATCATAATTGGATGCGTAACCTATTCATTCCTTTCATTCGTTCAGCGTCACAGAGTAACTATCCGAGAGTAAAATATCCATAAACTAGCGTGGTGAAAGGAAATTGAAGTTAACCATCGATTAAATCGTTAGAGTAAAGTTATACCGGGGTATAGCTACTCTCGTGTAAATTCAATGTTGATGAAAGCGACCCTTAGTAGAGTAAATTTATTCTTAAGGCCGAAAGATAGCACATACGCCGCGATACGTCCCTTCTAAGAGCTGGATAACTCTGGACTAACTCTCTGGACTGGATGGCATTGACCTGAACAGCGCGGCCGACGGAAGGCGACGGGTCTACAGCTGCTAGCAGCGGCACGGAATCAGCTGCAGTGGTAGCCGGCTCGAGGGAGCTGAAGTGGACTAGACGGTGCTCATTACGATTTTAGGGGTAGACGTCATTGATTGTTTAAAATTTATGAATATCATTTATTTTAATTGGAAAAGAAAGGTTTATTAAATTTCAATTTATTCCTTTGAGATATATATAATGTAACCCTATTAGTCGTGATTTGGTTTAAACAATCCTTAAAATACTGCCCAACGAAAACATTCATGGTCTTTATTTTGTACGTTTATGACGTCATTCTTGCTTTTTATATCTATAGAAGATGAGCCGCGTAATGAATCGAATTTATTAATTATATTCATGTCTAAATATTTTATTCTACTAAGACTTCACCTACTGTCTTTTTTTAAATTTGTCGCTTTATTTGAAATTTCAATCGCAATTGATGAATATTGTCATCCTGAAAATCTCCTTTTGCAAAAAACATAATCGCAAATCGAAGTCGCAATTATTATTTAGTTGTATAAAATCCGCATTAATTATGAAATTCACTTTTACAACAAAATGTTCTTCTATGGCTCGTTCTAGTAATTTAAATAGTTTGAATTTCATATTTTGTAAAAATAGTTCTGGTGTCTCTAAAGGCTGGTTAGTGATATAGTCAGATAAAATTCTATAAGTAACTATCCTATTCCTAAATGCGCTTTCAATTAACTGGACATTTGTAAATTCTTTGCTTGAACTTAATACACTGTTTTTGTGAATTTAGCTTTTCAAGTGACTGGAAGGTAATAATACTTTCTTGGTTACTTTCGTGACACGTGACATATGGAACATTCAATTCTATTATTACTTTCTGTACACACATTTGTATGTGCAGACGATGCTGTCGAAGTTGAGGCGTAGCTGGTTAATGGGTTCTGTAGATCCTTGCTGTTCTTCACCAGCGGCTCCTCAATCTATGCAGATGATGCTGATCTTTTCTGCGGCCCTCCTCCTTCTTGTCCAGCTTGCAAAGATCTGTAAAAATAAAAGATTCTTTAATATTACAAATAATTACATAAACCAAAATATTACAATGTAAAAACACTTCAAATAGTAACTTTTACATTGTGAGCAAGCTTGCATAGGTAATACTCCATCGATTTCATCTAATAGATATTTATTTTAGATATTTCAATTATTTATTAATTAGTGGGATCCTTATGTATCCCAGCCTGATCTGTTCATTGTTGTCTTTTTGGTCTTCAAAAGTGCTGTCCCAGCCTCTTTTTCTCCTTGAGATACTGCTTTCTGACAAAATTTTATACAAGAAGGTCCTACTATAAGGGCTATCACCAAATAAAAAAGCATCATGAATTACATATTGCGGCCAAAAGAAACGAACAGATTCATCTTTATGTATACTAGGTGTCATAGATTTGTAATAACTTTGCTCATTATTGGAAGATGATAATTCAGCCTGACTGTACAGAGCTTTGTCAGAGTAAGAAGTAGCCTGATGAATTAAGGATAACTGATCAATGGTTATATCACGCATGAATACTTGCCCTGATACTGGGTCAACTCCGCTGCTGTTTATTTATTGTTATTATTTTTTATTAATTAATATAAGAAAAAATACAATTAATCATTTATCGCATCGTTAAACCGCATTAAGGTTTGTATCGATGCTACATTCCGCATTAGTTATAAATAACAATATTGATGCTTACTCTAATTTACATATTGTACAAATACATGCTTACAAATACACGGCGGGAGTTGGGTAATGCTCGTAGTTAATGTGCGTCTGGGCTGTTGCTCGCCCAAAGTGGCTGTGCTGGTTCGGCGTGATTGACGTTAACACGTGCTTTACTCCTGTCGCGTCGGTGTAATCACCGAGGCCTGCGAGATAACTCGCTGCTCCCGAAGCGACGAGCAGGTCATACGACTCAATGAATTGGACCAGATTCATCTGGTCTAAGGTGGACGTACCTCTCTTCTGCGCTATCTTATAAGTCCGGCATTGCATACAGCGCCTGAACATTTATCGATATGTAGCCCTTTCGATTTCTGAAGGTTTCAGCATGATTACCTCCAGGCTCCAGGTGAAATTGTTTTGGTTTTATGTGGGTACCGGTACAGTCCAATGATCCTATAATGTTTGAAAATTTGGCAATGTTATAAAACTCCATTTGAGTTTTCCGAATATCTTCCGGTGTTTCTGGAAGTAGTATGAATTCCTTATTAAGACAGGCAATGGCTGCGGTCACTCGATGGATCGCCCTGTTCGCCGTAATCTAACCTCAAACTATCCAGTTTCTTTCTTGACCCACAATACTTAGGCCCAACATAATAAATACTGAATAAAATAAAGTAATCTATACACTTAAACCTTACTTGTCGCTTGAAAATTCCAACTTCCTTTCAATTAAATCGAGTAATTCCAATGCACTACGTTTATATAAACGAAATCTTGTACCAAACGCTTTCTCATCATATTCTTCGTGAAATCCATACATTTGTTTTTACTCTTGACAAATAGAGCATTCAAAATCCTAAGTAAATTTAGGTTGTTGTAATGCCACCAAAAAATGGAGAGAGTGTAGACTAATGAAATTCAGGTCCTGCTATTAAAGATTGAACGCCTTGAGTGCTTCCACGATTTTCCCAGTGGTTGAGTAATTTAACAACATTATCTATTTTATTTACATTTTCCTTAAGTTTTACCAAATACTTACTGAATTATTCATTAGCTTAAAAAAGTCTTTTTCAGTCTTCAAAAACTGGCCAAGAAGCTCTGTTCAAATCTTTCTAGTTTCAGCCACGCTCTTTGTTCAAACTTGAAAATTCTGAGAATTTTAAGCAAACGCAATCCCGATGTCCAATGTCTCTAATTGCTCAAGTTTTCGATGGCAAATAATATAATTCGTCTCGTTATATAGACCAGGAATCAGCTTTTTTTCCTTAGTATCACCTAAATACACATTTTCTATACAAAATGGTAAATCAGAATGAAAATCGTGTAAGTTGTAAAGATTATTTGCATCTACATACATCAGAAACTAAAGGGCAACGTAAGATCAATATTCAGACATAAATAATGTTATTAGCTTTTGCATGTCTGTTGCTACGTTGGGCAATATTACCATTTATACTATTCGCAATAAAAGTAATTTTGTCAATATCAGAAGTTCTAGATTAATTTTAGTACTATACACTATCACAGCGTCCAACTTAGCCCAGGTGCTGTGTGTTAATGAGCAGGATCCAGTCCATGTATTTAATTTATTAATCAATCGATAACAAAAATAAGGCCAGCGGTGCGCTGTTAATAAGACAGATGCTACAGGAGTACAGAACTTAGTTAGGAGAAGAGAAGAGTACAGGAGGTAGATAGGCGGAGTCCAGCGGCCGGCGCGGAGCGGTTGAGGGCGGGCCGCGCGGCGCTGTCGCCTGTGGTCTGTGACGTCACTGCGTTACAGTATGACAGTGTTTTTATGTAATTTTTGATCTCGTTCTGAGTGATTTAATAACGTGGTGGATGACATCATGTGTATCGGAAAAACAGGATGTCAACACACGGGATAGATTTGAGTCATTTTGTCGACAAATAGTCCTTGTTCAATTTTTGACTTATTAAATTTTTTGAACATTTGGGAGTCTTTTGAAGGAAAACACAGACTCCATGAACAGACATTTATTACATGCGCACAGTCAATGTACAGTTTAAGTTTAGAGCAGGGCTTTAAATACCGTTAAAAAGTGGTAACGTTACCAACTGTCAAACCGATTTAACGTTAAATGATAATTAACGTTAAACGATTTACCGTTACTTTTACAACTTTTTACCGGTAAAAAAAATGGTAACGTTATCAGCTATTCATTAAATTAACGTTAATTCAAAAGTATCGTTAAATCATTTTAACGGTATTTATATTACTTTTTACCGGTAAGCTTGGGTAACGTTAAATTTTAGATTATCCTCATTTATCGAGCGAGTATGCACGCGCTAAATTGGCAACACTCGGTAGCATAGCAAAAATTACCGATAGTGTTACTTCGGTATCGTTATAATAATGTGAATTGGGTAACGTTAACAAGCCCTACAATGTAAAGTAAATTTACCGGTAAAAATAACGGTAATTAGGTAACGTTAAATAATGTTAAGTTATCAATTAACGTTAAATTTTAATACCGGTACTTGGTATTTTTATGATTTTTACCGTTATTTAACGTTACTTATAGTGTGAATTTGGTAACGTTAACAAGCCCTGGTTTAGAGTGCTTACGATATGATTTAATATTACTTATTTTATTACAACTACGTGCCACAAATTGTGCATTTAAGTAGAATAGTGGCAGGATGATGCGGCGGCGCTGCGGGGCTGCCCGTGCCATGCCCCTGTTCACATAAATAAAGGCCACCACCGGGATTCCAACCTGGCTGGGTGGTTGATTGCTAGATCGGGAGAGAGGGTTTGTTTGTGAGGGTAATTATTAAATAATAAACAACAGATTTGCACAGTAAAATCGTTTTGCGCCTGCTTTATTAAAATAGCAATGTTGACTAACTCTAATTACATACCAACTATGGCTATTGGGCGTTACGCGCCGATAGCTAGCCGGAGTATTATTTATTTACTTACTTACAATCATGCAATTAAATATAATGCCGATCCTACGCGTATATGGCTGGGCCGAGAGGCCCTGAGCTATAGGAACCCAGAAGGACGTTCTAGATTAAATCTTAAGCTATATAGCGCTTAAGCTACCCGGACGGACGACCAACCCTAACGCGACGGGAGCGCACTACGGGGGTTTGTGTGGACCTTTGAGTTTGAGGGGCCCTGCAGGATAATGCCTACGAGCTAGACCCGGGTTCTCGGGAATCCTATATAGTACAGAAAGTAATATTATGATCGAATGTTCTTTATTCTATAGTGACCCCAAGCAAGCGTGTCAGCGGAATTTTCTAATAAATATAGTTTCGTATCGCTGTGTGATAAGGATTTTTTGTGTGAATACGACATGTTTTATAGATCTGAACCCAAAGCATTTCACACATTTTTTGTGTGAATATGACATGTTTTATAGATCTGAACCTAAGCATTTCACACATCAGATTTGTTTTTTTGGACAAACATTCTTTAATAGTCGTTGATGAACACATTTTCTTTTGCTATTATGTCATTTTGTACATCCTTTGCATACATTTTTGACCGAAGCCCCGACGAACTCTTTGGAAATTTTACCATTATTTTCATCTTTAAAATAACCCAATCACTTTTTGGTTACTAATGCTAAACCGTATTCATTGTCAGGAGGATAATCAGAGGTATCAAAGTAAGAGTCAGCATCACATTTAACCGTCAGTTAACACTAAACAATGGATGGTGAAACAGCCCCTAAATCTGGTTTATAATATCAGCGTAAAAGTTATCGGTGAATATTTGATATATTTTTTTTATTATTTTCTCAAATAACAGAATACATTGTTTAAAGAAATTATCTGCCAAACTGCATGACAGTTTGTTGGCAGAAAAAAATTAGCTCTCTAACACTGTTCTTAATATAAATCCTTAAAAATAAATACATGCATGTATAAAGGCATGCAAGGGGATGTACATTAACTCCACATCCGCCAGGTCATATGCCAAGCTGTCCGTGTCTATGTAGAGTAATTTGAGTTAATCCTGATACTTGGTTTTCATGAAGCCATAGTGAAATCATACATTAATATTTTTGATAAATCGAGCACACAAAATCTAAAGTAAATAGATTTATTGTATAAAATACTTTTGTTTTTTCAATTGTACCGCAACCAAATTTTCTGAAAATATAAATAAGCTTTGAAATTCAGGTCTACTCTACCGCTAAGGATTGAACGCCTTGAGTTTCCACGATTTTGATAGTGGTTGAGCAATTTGACAACTACTCTCTTATTTACATTTTCCATGTTTTACCAAATACCTGAAATGGTTCATAAGTTTAAAGAAATCTTTTTTAAAGTCTGAACTAGCTAAAGAAAGCATATGTGTGTTCAAATCCATGTAAGGTTTCAGCCAAGCCAGTTCAAACTTTAAAATTCTGTGAATTTTAAGCAAACGCAATCCCGATTGGAGACATTGCTTTAGGTTTCGATAGTGAATAACAAAGTTGGTCTTGTTATGTGGATTAGGAATCAGCTTTTTGTCCTTCGTGTCACCTAAACACACATTTTGTGGACAAAAGGGTAAATCAGGATGTAAATCATGTAAGTTATTTCGATATTCTAAACCAACTTCTAATATGCATCCATGTTTAGCGCCATCGGGGACATTAAAATTTGTATTAACATCCACCACCACTCAAACTTACCAATGGGTAGAGACAATGCGACATTGCCCAACCGTGAAGATTATTTGCATTTAGGTACATTAAAAACGATGATGGCAATGTACGATCATAATCAGACAGATGTGTTATTTGCTTTTGCATGTCTGTTGCTTTGCTACATTGAGAAATACCACCACTCATGTTATTCGCAATAAAAGTATTTTTATCAATATCAGTTAGAAGTTCTAAAATTAATTTTTGTGTACACCAACATAGCGTCCCAACTTAATCCAGGTGCTGTGTAATAATGAGCGGGATCCAATTCCTATGTTTCAATACAAACATTTCTAAAATTTCAAAAACATCTGCTAATAACAAAACATCTGTTTCTAAATAAAGTTTGAATAATCTCCCATCTCATTTCATAGTACGATTATTAATATTTAATTGCTTCGAAAACGAAATATATTTCTCTTTGTTTTGTGGAATAATTTCTGTTACTTTCCTCGAATCCAAGTCCATGTGCGATAAAATGAGTATACGTGAAATTGTGTATAAACAGGTTTAAAATTTGGGGTTCGATATTTCACAGAACAAGATGAATCAAATGCGACGCTGATGATATGATGCGATATGATGGTTATATAAAAAAAATGACTTGACTTACCATTCGTTGAATGGCATTCAACTCTTTTTGACAAATATAACAATGTTACTTTGAGAAATTGTAACTTCATCTTGTTTTGTTAATGCCAAAGGGCATTCTAGACAGGTATTCTTCTTGCAAATATTCTCTAAATCCCTTTTAATTATTTCATAAATAATTCAGCACAATTTTCACCTGTACATATATGTTGTATATAAAGATAAACTGTTATCATATGAACATTTCAATTAATATCCAAAACATACATCAGTTGTTGTCGATTTACTTGGATCGTCAATACAAGTTCCAATGGGTTTCAAAAATGCTTCGAATCTGCTATATAACAAAAGGGAGTCTGTAGAACCATAAACTAAGACATCTGTACAACATGCGCGCGGGCTCGAATACTTTCCGCTCGCACAGTAACTACCTATCTCGCTCAGCGGCCCGATACACCCGAGCGCCTACGAAGGCTGCATTCGGAACTAATAAAAGGAGCTGCGCGGACGAGAGTGCATCATTCAGCTAGTGCAGCTTGAGAGACGGCCTCTGCTATCCTCAAGTAAAACCAACAAGTGGGTACGGGGTGAGACGGCCTCTGCTGTCCATTCCATAAACTCACAGTTGTATGCCTATACTTTAGCTAGGTTATTTAAGTAAAGTAAGCCCTAAACCTGTTTTGTAAGTTTTCCTGAATAAACCTTCTGAACTGTCTTCCTGGCGCTTCATTCACCCTACAATCTAACAAAACAGATTGAGAGATTGAGAGATTGTGTCTAATAGGTGAGAGCCTATATGGTTTTAATGCTACTGGTTTGTGATTTCCAGTTTCTATTTTATGTTCAGCAAAAGGTGTAGGATCACCTTGTTTATTGAAAATGTCATGAAACTCATTTAACAATTCATTTAGTTGATCTTTTTCAGATTTTGAAAGGTACATAGCTTCATGGGGTTGTAAAGAAATATCCATCGAATACAATTGTAAAGGATTTATTGGGATATAAGTTATACGAGGATCTTTAGGACATGTGTCTTCGATTCCACGTGGTTCACGGGGGCGGACAGGTGGAGGCGGTGCTTCCAGTCTCATCAGCTTCCATTCTTTCTCTTTAGATGACTCGTCGTTTTGAGCTGGGCTCAATCCTGGCGGTGTGTCAGGAATTGGCGACAACATTTTCAATTTTGATGCCCAGGCCAAAAAATCAGGCAACGATTCTCCCGTACTCGCAGTATCCTTCTCTGGTTCAATGAAATCTATTTTCTTGATTTTTGTGCTTGTAAGTTCATTTGAAATACGGAGGAACTCGTATTTGTGTCTGGTTGATCAGCAAAATTTCCACACTCTTTGACCCAGGTCTAATATAATGCCGTTAGTCTGCAGGAAATCTATGATTTGATATGAATCCACAGTGATGGTTCTAAAGAAGACGAGCAATAAGAAGAATCTGGCCAAGGATATCTTCTTAACTATCTTCCTTTCATTTATGAAAGAGACTTTGCTAGGCTTGGTGACTAGAGACTCTCCCTCCTCATTGACATGCTCCATCACCTCAGCTTGATAATACCAACCCTTACGAGTCAGTGGTACACTGCCATTTGTGATTTTCAATCCTCTGTTCTTCTTGACTATCCAGGATGTTGCTATAATCATTATAATGACCAGCATTCCTATAACAATGGATTGCGTGATAATAATCCATGTGTTGTCTTTATTTGGACACCTGCTAGAAGACATCCCGCTTAGCATCACAGCTTGACAGTCTCTGCTAAATTCAAAACCTTGCTGACAATGTTCATTCTTTATGATTACTGGTCCATAGAATGATCTTCGCTCTATTTCTCGACAGGTCATTTTCATTGTGCCAGCTATGGTGATAACTGCTAAGTTCCCTGGACAGTGAGAAAAAATTATTTGATGGTCAGTCTGAGTCGCTCTACAAGAATCCTCTTTATTCCCACTCTTTCCAATTCTCTCTGATTGAACAGCCAGATCTGTTATACTATGTTTCAATTGGTTGTTGGCAAGATAAGTTTGTCTCCAAACTCAGAGCCCATCAGAGAACCAACCCTTACGAGTCAGTGGTACACTGCCATTTGTGATTTTCAATCCTCTGTTCTTCTTGACTATCCAGGATGTTGCTATAATCATTATAATGACCAGCATTCCTATAACAATGGATTGCGTGATAATAATCCATGTGTTGTCTTTATTTAGACACCTGCTAGAAGACATCCCGCTTAGCATCACAGCTTGACAGTCTCTGCTAAATTCAAACCTTGCTGACAATGTTCATTCTTTATGATTACTGGTCCATAGAATGATCTTCGCTCTATTCTCGACAGGTCATTTTCATTGTGCCAGCTATGGTGATAACTGCTAAGTTCCCTGGACAGTGAGAAAAAATTATTTGATGGTCAGTCTGAGTCGCTCTACAAGAATCCTCTTTATTCCCACTCTTTCCAATTCTCTCTGATTGAACAGCCAGATCTGTTATACTATGTTTCAATTGGTTGTTGGCAAGATAAGTTTTGTCTCCAAACTCAGAGCCCATCACAGAAAATGATGGAGAAGAATTGCTTACAAACTTCACCATCTTATCTTGTAAGTTACCCTCCATTCTCAATCTCACCTCTTCCAACAATGGCTCAGGGAACTTCATCTTGTGAGGATGAGCGTAAAGGAGACAACCTTTGGGTTCGATATCTGACTTTATTCTCTAGAGCTTATGCTAACACTACATGTATTTATATTATATGGGTGCAGAGTATGTGTGTGTGTGTAGACACACTACACCTCCCCTCTTACAGAAAAAAAAATATTTTTGTCAGTTAAAAAAAATTTTTTTTTTTTTTTACTATAATATTCTTTAAAATTTAATTTTGTTGACAAAATAAAAAGGATACATTTTGACAAAGTGACATATACATATGGTATTTATACTTACTAAAATATCTTATTTGTATAACTATACGAGTTCATGCGATTTGCTGACGAGACGAGATACAGGCATCATCTTGTTTGTCACAGACTAACAATACAGTCAGTGGATCGTAATAATATCTTTTTTTTTAATCTCATCACTTTTACGTTTAAAATTTGGTAACAATAACTGGTTTAAAGATGAATATAATTCGAAATCTGTATATTAACAATTTAAACAAAAAAAACCTTCAATAACAATAATTCATTTCATTTCAATTTTTTTTTCACTCAAAATATATTTAAAATACTTATTTGACTCTGATTACGTAACTTTTCAGGAAGTACATAGGTATAATTTTCTTTATACATAAATAACTCTTTTATTACAAACATAATTATAATGGTCGTACCTACTGTTCTTGTCATATACTGTGCAGTGTGCATGTTATTCGACATGTAAGTATGTGTACAAGTTCAATACTCCTAAAATTAGTATAATATCAATGTTGCTCAGAACATTGGCTTGCAAGCCTTTATAATTAGGTATGTATTACTTATTCATTTATCTACTTTTTCTTTATAATAGTTAAACTTTTACGAGTGTGCAACTTTGGCATCACTTTTTTTTATGCTATGCAATGCAATGCACAATGCAAGGTACGCAACACATTTCCACTTGTGGTCGGCCGACCTTAACTTAACTTATCTTATCTTATCTTATCGTTAGGGTCCTTGCGGATACACTTCGACCCGTAGGGATCTTTTGTGTAATTACCCCTCTTCGCACTTACTCTATTGCCTTTATCACCTCGTCCATAAATTGGATGATTTGACGTAGCGGTAGTGCCTTAAAGTCTCCTGGTGCGGGGTATCCGTCGTCAAAGAGTCTCATTCTTGATCTGGCGAGGGCGTCACATTCACACATAATGTGTTCCATTGTTTCGTCTTCCTCGCCACATATTCTACAGACTTCATTGTCCTGTAGTCCCATCTTTACTAGTATGTGTTTAGTATTGAAGTGACCTGTGAATGCCCCGACGATATGTCGGAGTTGTTTCCTACTGAGTGTCCAGAGTTTTTTAGTCCAGCTTGTGCTGACATTTCGATGAATCGTTTTGAATGCTTTAGACCTTCCAGTGTTTTCCACTCTTGTTTGGTGTTTAAGTTTGGTGTGGTCGTTTATGGCATTCTTCATGGTTCCTGTGAGAGTCCCACATACGGCTCGGGCCCTATGTTTTTGTTCATTGACCCTTCCCTTGCTAGCTCATCTGCTTTTTCATTTCCGATGAAGCCTTTGTGTCCTGGATCCAAACCAGTCTCACTTTATTGCGTCTGCCAAGCTTGTTTAGTGCTTGTACTCCATTATAGATCAGTCTTGAGTCAACCTTTGGCGATGTGAGCGCCTTTAGGGCTGCTTGACTGTCACTGAGTATATAGATGGTTTTTTCCCTTACCTTCCTATCTATATTCTCCTGTGCACAGGCGATAATTGCATACGTCTCTGCTTGAAAGACAGTTGCATAATTTCCCATGCTTACGCTACTGTTAAAGTCCTTGGCATGAATGCCGGCTCCTGTACCGGATTTCATTTTAGATCCATCCGTGTACCATGAATTTTCACTGCCTTCCGGCAGTGTCAGTCCTTCTGCCCATTCAGCCCTTGTGGGAACATGAACCTTGAAGTTCCTTCGGAATATGTACTTTGGTTGCATTTTGTCGCAACCCATCGCCATTATACTATCAAGGTATTCGTTTTGTTCCATTTTTAGTGTGCTTTGTCCTTGGAGCGGAATCGTTCCACAGGCCGTACATTTTCATTCTGTGCAACGACTTCCGCGCTTCGGATTCTATAGCAATATGCAGTGGTGGTAAGTCCAGTAAGACTTCCATTGCTGCTGTCGGCGTTGTTTTGAACGCCCCTGTGATAGCCATGCAGGCCATTCTCTGGATTTTAGCCAGTAGATTCCTACATTGCCCTATGCTAAGTTTAAAATGAAAATATTGTTTAAACTAAAAATGAAATTTACATATTTAATAATTGATGTGAATAAGTCACTAAAATCAGTACACTTTTAACTAAAAATGGACAAATCTTTTAAAATTAAAATATCTCGATGTCAGCGGTATTGTTGAGCTCTCTTTCTCTGCTCTTCTTCTTTTCGCTTCTTTTCGAGCCACTCATCTGTTCCTGGAACATTCGTGGGATTTGTTGTCAAGCTAGTATAAGTTCTGAAACCCATACCTTCTCTTTGCATGACTATATACTTTGCTCCTCCTTTTATTTTAAAAGGTGAGTTTAAAGTTTTGTGATGCTTTGGATTGATTCCAAGAGACATCTTTGATTGTGGTCTAGATATACTACTCTTTGTGTAGAGAGCACACCCAGCTCACGATCATACTTGAAGAAAAAGTTTTCTACCAGCCATTTGATTACGTCACACTCTTTATGGTAAGTTATACCATCTAACTCCACGTGTGTATTACACAGTGGACAAGTTGGTGTTGGTTCTCGTGGTTTGGTAAAAATCATTGCCTTCACTTCGTTTTGATTCAATTCGGCCTCTGAGAATACTCGCGCGAGTACTCGTCTGGGATTTTCCTTAATATGAATCCTTTTGTCACCTTTAACCTTTGAGAAGAGATTTAGCTTTGCGGAAGCTGTCTCCCTCGGGTTGTGCGAGAATGATAATAAAATCAGACTCTGTGACATATTGTCATCTAGTTCATAGAACGAGACGACTTTTCTAACCCGTGCAGCGCCCAGTGATGGGTGTTTTTCTGCAGGATTCACTACCCATAATCCAGTAGTAAGTGGGTCAACCCACATTTCTGGCTTACTGTAGTGGTCGCTTATGCTCACGTTCTTTGATGCGTTCAACCATCATAACACTTAAGATACTTTTTAAAATATCTCTTCTGTCTGACGTCTTCGAATGCTTCCGAACAGCTTGTTCGCAAATAGCGGTTATGTGCTTTGCAGTAGCTTTCATATCAATCTTCTCTTTGGATGTCAATAGCGACAAATCCCAGAGAGTCTTCAAATTAGCTGCTGCTAGGCTATTCAAGACTTTGTGATATTTTGAGATTGATTGGACAGTTGGATTCGGTACGATAAATTCGCCATAAGGCGTATCCATCTTTATCGAGTCTTTAACTGCCATGTCCTCTATCACGGTCATGAATTCATTAGACTGCACTGGCGAAGTGTTTAGTCTAATGTTAACTTTTGAGTCATCGTCGTAAGACTCAGCGAGAGTTACAAGATCGTGGAACCCTTTGGACGCATTTAGCGCAGATCTAACTCGAGATTCTAAGCTCTCTAAGTAGAGTTGCGGCTCTATGTCCTGAGTACCTCCATCCAGTAAATCCTGACTGGGAATTACAGTTATGTCGTCAAAAGCGAAGAACATTTGCTCTTCTTTTTGTCAAGCTTGAACTTGACTCCGTTTCCGGTGGTGTTGTTCTGGATGTTGTTTGTTTGTTTTCCATTTTGTTTGTTGGTGGTATTTTTCAAAATATTCTCTTTAGCTTCGGCGTAGAATAAATTGGGACCTTAACTTAGTATTCACTTATTTACTGTCAGGATACAGGTTTTTTTTTTATTTATTTATTTTAGTGCGCGCACATTCATTAATCCTTTTACTTCACCTACTGTCTTTTTTTTAATTTGTCGCTTTATTTGAAATTTCAATCGCAATTGATGAATATTGTCATCCTGAAAATCTCCTTTTGCAAAAAAAATAATCGCAAATCGAAGTCGCAATTATTATTTAGTTGTTTAGTTGTATAAAATCCGCATTAAGTATGAAATTCACTTTTACAACAAAATGTTCTTCTATGGCTCGTTCTAGTAATTTAAATAGTTTGAATTTCATATTTTGTAAAAATAGTTCTGGTGTCTCTAAAGGCTGGTTAGTGATATAGTCAGATAAAATTCTATAAGTAACTATCCTATTCCTAAATGCGCTTTCAATTAACTGGACATTTGTAAATTCTTTGCTTGAACTTAATACACTGTTTTTGTGAATTTAGCTTTTCAAGTGACTGGAAGGTAATAATACTTTCTTGGTGCTGACACGTGACATATGGAACATTCAATTCTATTATTACTTTCTGTACACACATTTGTATGTGCAGACGATGCTGTCGAAGTTGAGGCGTAGCTGGTTAATGGGTTCTGTAGATCCTTGCTGTTCTTCACCAGCGGCTCCTCAATCTATGCAGATGATGCTGATCTTTTCTGCGGCCCTCCTCCGTCTTGTCCAGCTTGCATAGATCTGTAAAAATAAAAGAATCTTTAATATTACAAATAATTACATAAACCAAAATATTACAATGTAAAAACACTTCAAATAGTAACTTTTACATTGTGAGCCAGCTTGCATAGGTAATACTCCATCGATTTCATCTAATAGATATTTATTTTAGATATTTCAATTATTTATTAATTAGTGGGATCCTTATGTATCCCAGCCTGATCTGTTCTTTGTTGTCTTTTTGGTCTTCAAAAGTACTGTCCCAGCCTCCTTTTCTCCTTGAGATACTGCTTTCTGACAAAATTTTATACAAGAAGGTCCTACTATGAGGGCTATCACCAAAGAAATAGCACCATGAATTACATATTGCGGCCAAAAGAAAGGAACAGATTCATCTTTATGCATACTAGGTGTCATGGATTTGTAATAACTTTGCTCATTATTGGAAGATGATAATTCAGCCTGACTGTACAGAGCTTTTTCAGAGTAAGAAGTAGCCTGATGAATTAAGGATAACTGATCAATGGTTATATCACGCATGAATACTTGCCCTGATACTGGGTCAACTCCGCTGCTGTTTATTTATTATTATTATTATTTATTAATTAATATAAGAAAAAATACAATTAATCATTTATCGCATCGTTAAACCGCATTACGGTTTGTATCGATGCTACATTCCGCATTAGTTATAAATAACAATATTGATGCTTACTCTAATTTACATATTGTACAAATACATGCTTACAAATACACGGCGGGAGTTGGGTAATGCTCGTAGTTAATGTGCGTCTGGGCTGTTGCTCGCCCAAAGTGGCTGTGCTGGTTCGGCGTGATTGACGTTAACACGTGCTTTACTCCTGTCGCGTCGGTGTAATCACCGAGGCCTGCGAGATAACTCGCTGTTCCCGAAGCGACGAGCAGGTCATACGACTCAATGAATTGGACCAGATTCATCTGGTCTAAGGTGGACGTACCTCTCTTCTGCGCTATCTTCGCTAGTCTATACCAAAACAAAGTATTATGGTAGTAGGCGTGCGCTGCTGGAGAGATTATCTTCCCATAATTCTTGTCGTGTGCTACAATCGCATTATACTCTCTTCGACTAAGGACACGTAGCCTGCGGCATCTGGCTCAAAATCCTGGGTGGTCGTTGTTTGCGAGTCCGTGCTCGCCCTCAAGAACTAGAGCGTCTAACCACAACGGATCATTTGTTAACGGTGTAGTAGATGTAGATAATTTTGTTGGGGTTGGTAAAGCGCTCGGTTCTTACTTTGTTGGCGGTTTTGGGAATCTCTTCTTCCTCCTCTGGGGGTTTGGCTTTTGTTGCGTAGCTTGCATATCGATTGTCGATTTAGACCTGCTAACCAGGAGGCAGAAAGAGTAATGAGTCCAGAATGGAGTTGCATATAGTATTCCTGTCACAGGTTCCACCCATAATGTCAAGTTCTCTGCTGGACTGGATACTTCGTACATGCCACATGATATATTTAATGGTAAGACTTAAGTTCCAGTTTCTTAATGACTTAGCTGTTGACTGAAGACCAAATACATTATTATGGTATTCCGCAATTGCAAAGTGTGAACCTGTTAGATACCTAGCTATCTTTCTCGATAGGTCTGGAAGACGCAGATTGAACCACTTGTCAGCCATACTCTCACAGATAGTCTTCTGGAGTAAGATAGTTTCTATTAATCTGATCCAACACAAATTTCTGTTCATATCGAAGTTGCATAATCTATATAGCTATCAATACCATACCACAGTCGCTACACTATTCCCTCCCCCTTACAAAAAAAGGAAAAAAAATAACGTAACACAAAAAAAACACTGGTTTGCCACTTCGTGGCCACACACTTAACCGGAAACGTCACTCTATGCTCAAGCGGAGCCGGCCGTCGCTGCGTGTGCCTGCGGCGCAGGGTTCCGCGCAGCGGTGCCCGGCTGCGCTGACGCCTGCTTCCAGATCCATGATTTAAATTTTGCATTACAGTATTTTGATAGCGCTAACACAGGTTACTATAGACATCAGCGCTATTAGCTAATGCCGTAATTGGTCATTCTGCTTTCTAATTCCGTATGTTTCGCGGTGAACCACGCAGAAATCTCGTCTTCCTTGACTTTTCTCCGTCCCCAACTCATGTTCGTTGTTAGCCAGAAAGCGAATGAGAGATTACGGCACTTTAGGGATAGGTAACTATTTGCTGGTTCTTGTGGGTTGTTCCAAATAATAAAGTGTCTTGTATTTGACTCCATTTATTACTAACAGAGAAACACATGTTAGTATCCGGTGGCGGGCGAGCGACTACTGGCGAGCCCGTCGGTATAGCTAACCTATAAGTATATCGCTATATAGCTAGCTATACCACTGTGTCGCTACAGTACGATGAAAGTTTGATAAAATTATATCTTTTTTCTAAATTTTTCATTTAATTTAGAGAAATCCAAATTGAAATATATTTTAAGTAAATTTCTTAAAATGCAATCGAGTGAACAACCACAAATGCTATCGGACCGACAAGACGCTCGGCTTAACCCAGATATTCAACCCCTACCTAAGTTTCGACAAGATACACACCTTGTCATACTAACACAATAGTACAATAACTGAAATAGTAATTTATGTTTTAAAATGTTCTCCTTGGACGTTCTCTCTCGCATAGTTCGTAGAAATCTTGATTTTTAATAATCTCGTCCAGTTGTTGATCGAAGAAACTACTGCTCTGTGTATAAAACGTGTGATTTTATCACGAATTTTAGTGTGTTTATGCCATCACCTTCGCTTAATTCAGTTGGGGGAACGTTCTTTATTTTCGCCCAGTCATATATACTTCAATTTCGATCAGCTGCGATGCGTAAGCTCTGTCATCTTGATTGGATTTGATGAAGGCAACTTATTTCCCACTGTCTAGAACAAATTTTACACAATCACTTTTAGCCGCCAACTGTTTGGTAATGTTTGTAGATCACGTTTTTAGTTTTTTCGACGTGTTCATCATTATCAGAGTGAGCGTAATATTTGACCCACACTTCTGCGTGTTTCCAGTGTTCAGTTGGGGGAACGTTCTTTATTTTCGCCCAATCATATACTTAAATTTTGATCATTTGCGATGTATAAGCTCTGTCATCTTGATTGCATTTGATGAAGGCAATTCCCTCATCGGTTGCTTGGCTCACGCTAGATATATATAATGTAACCTTATTAGAGTCTTGATTTGGTTTAAACAATCCTTATAATACTGCCCAACGAAAACATTCATGGTCTTTATTTTGTACGTTTATGACGGCATTCTTGCTTTTTATATCTGGTGGTAAGTCTATAGAAGATGAGCCGCGTAATGAATCGAATTTATTAATTATATTCATGTCTAAATATTTTATTCTACTAAGACTTCACCTACTGTCTTTTTTTTTAATTTGTCGCTTTATTTGAAATTTCAATCGCAATTGATGAATATTGTCATCCTGAAAATCTCCTTTTGCAAAAAAAATAATCGCAAATCGAAGTCGCAATTATTATTTAGTTGTTTAGTTGTATAAAATCCGCATTAAGTATGAAATTCACTTTTACAACAAAATGTTCTTCTATGGCTCGTTCTAGTAATTTAAATAGTTTGAATTTCATATTTTGTAAAAATAGTTCTGGTGTCTCTAAAGGCTGGTTAGTGATATAGTCAGATAAAATTCTATAAGTAACTATCCTATTCCTAAATGCGCTTTCAATTAACTGGACATGTGTAAATTCTTTGCTTGAACTTAATACACTGTTTTTGTGAATTTAGCTTTTCAAGTGACTGGAAGCTCTCTCGGCCGGGCCCACTTCCAGGAATGGTGTTTCTAAATGCCTGGATTGGCCCAAAAGAGGGGGGAGTGGATTGTGGAGAGTCTCCCAAGGCCAGCACCGAAAACCGCAGGTCGCTACGACTCCCAGTCTCGGAGTTATGGCTAATGCAAAAATCCAAGATGGCCGCCGAGCTGTCAAACTTCCACTTTGGGAGCTTATATCTCCTCAACGGACAGTCGCAGCGACACCGGACTTTCAATGCCGTGTTTCCCTTGATCTCCTCCTCGCCCCAGAAGTGGTCCCAACCCGCAAAAAATTTTCCGCCGAATCGGCAAAATTCTTATGGGATGGGATAGAGGGACAAAAACGGTGACCAGTGGTGTTTTTTCCCGACTTCCAGGTCCACGGGCTCCGGAGATAATCAAGATTTAAGTTCTGGTACCTAAAAACAAAATGGCGGAAAATGTCTAACTTTTTTGTTTTTTAATATTTTCGACCCGCGCCGGTGCTTCAGTCAACGGAAATAGCTTACTCAAGCACCGTCCCGGTGTCAGAATGGGCTTTTTTTGACAGTTTTTGAGTTGTGGCAAATTTCCAAAAAACCTTGATAACTCCCGAACCCGTGAGGCTAAAAATATGAAAAAATGACCAAAAAATGCGGAATGAAAAGGCGCGTAAGGCTTCTAAACAATTGTATACAAAATAATTTTATTTGGGGTGATGTCCCTAAAAAACTAAATTTTGGTTTTTTTCTAAAATTTGTGCGACTGAGTTGTCCAAAAATTCTTAAAACTAACAGTTAGGCTCCTTGACGGTCCACGCAGGATGCGGTGCTGTCAAAATCCGCGCGTCGTTGATGGACACGACGTGGTGGTATCCCAAAGTTACGAGTTTCAAAAAATTGTTACTCTTTGGTAAATTGGGATAAAATTCTCCAACCTGCGTTTTTCGTTGGCTGATGGTGTGGTCCTCCCCCCTGCCGCGTGGCGCTGCCCTGGGACCGCTCCTTCGATGACCACGCCTCCACGTGGTTTTTGGTTTTTTCCCTTTTTCTTCTGTTTTCCGCGGCGGAAAAATCTGGGAATAGTGTCAGCGTGTAGAGCGTGCTGAGGCGCGTGTGGCGACGTGCCGCAACCTATAGGTCACAGCGACTAATCGCAAGCCGCACGCGGTTTAAGATGGTAAAAACACTTTTAACCTCAAAAATTGCACGTGTTTCACTGAAACTTTCACTGCTTTCACTATTTATGCACTATTTCACTTCGCCCACATAGTGGGCGATGAGGCGAAAATTTTGACGTATCGCACGATGGGCTGCGATAAGAAAAAACCACTTTCCCGAATTTTTGAGTACGGAGAGGCGCGATTTCGTGGCGACCAGGGGGGCGGATGGAACGTAACTTCTAAGAATAAGTTTAAACAATGAGACTGTTGATAATAAAGTAAGTATGAGGTATTTCAAATACAAAGGTGTTTCAACAAAATCAAGCAAGTCAGAGCAAGTTTATAACGAAGCTTAAGAAAAAAAAAAAAGGTACACAAGGTTAAAAAGACTATCAAATGAAAACAGTAGAAATAATCAATTCAAATAATAAAACTACACTACTTGAACTTATTTCCCACTGTCTATAACAAAATTTACACAATCACTTTTAGCCGCTGACTGTTTGGTGATATTAATAGATCACATTTTTAGTTTTTTCGACGTGTTCATCATTATCAGAGTGGGCGTAATATTTGACCCACACTTCTGCGTGTTTCCAGTGTTCATTTGGGGGAACGGTCTTTATTTTCGCCCAGTCATACATACTTCATTTTGATCAGCTGCGATGCGTAAGCTTCTGTCATCTCGATTGGATTTGATGAAGGCAACTTATTTCCCACTGTCTAGAACAAAATTTACACAATCACTTTTAGCCGCCAACTGTTTGGTAATGTTTGTAGATCACGTTTTTAGTTTTTTCGACGTGTTCATAATTATCAGAGTGGGCGTAATATTTGACTCACACTTCTGCGTGTTTCCGGTGTTCAGTTGGGGGAACGTTTTTTATTTTCTCCCAGTCATATAAGCTCTGTCATCTTGATTGCATTTCATGAAGGCAACTCCCTCATCGGTTGCTTGGCTCACGGTACATAGATGAGTTTTAACGACTTTCTTTTTCTTCCGTCCTAGAAGTGAAGTACATATGTACAAGAAGGAGTGGGCGGAGCGTTCTCAAACCTCGACCAAACGCTCCATGTGGGGTGTTTCACTTTTTTTTTAGGATTGGACCGACCCTAAATCGCCATTTTGACCGGCCCAAAAAAAGTGACAAGGCCAAACAAACAAGATGTAATTATATTTACAATACAACATACCGAGCCTCGGACCACGTCGACAAAGACAAACAAGGTGATGGTGTCGGCGCCACTCATCCCTCGGTAGAGATGGAATTACTGGTATAGGAACTGAAAATAAAGTCAGGCGGTGAACATTGGAACTGCTATACCGTTAATAGTAACCCCGTTGTGCTTAGGGTCAATATAATAAAACCAGGATAAATAAATAAATAAATATCGTGGGACACTTGACACCAATTGACCTAGTCCCAAACTAAGCAAAGCTAATACTTAAATACATATTAAACATTCAAGACCCGAGAACAAACATTCGTATTATTCATACAAATATCTGCCCCGGTCGGGAATCGAACCCGGGCGGGACCTCAAGTTTCAGACCTCGTAGTCAGGTTCTCTAACCACTGGGCCATGCAGTTGTCACACCAACAGTTTGGATGGAAAAAACAATTTAAGGGGAGGCCAAACAAACAAGATGTAATTATATTTAACAATACAACATACCGAGCCTCGGACCACGTCGACAACGACAAACTCGGTGATGGTGGCGGCGCCACGCATCCCTCGGCCGCCGATATAGAACTCGTATAGGAACTGAAAATAAAGTCAGGCGGTGAACATTGGAACTGCTATACCGTTAATAGTAACCCCGTTGTGTTTAGGGTCAATATAATAAAACCGATTAATTAAAAAAAAAAACACGTTTTCATTCCTATTACACCAACACTTTGGATTGATTACTAATCTAGAGATTGGGAAATAAAATTAGAGGGAGGCCAAACAAGATAAATGTTTACCCGCTATCATCTGCGCCGACGCCCTCGGCTTCCTCCCTCCAAGCGCGAGGGCAGAAGGTCCACTGTGAACTGTAAAAGAAAAATATATTATAATTAATACCCGAAACGAAATATCTATAATAAAACTATTAATTCAATTTATTTATTTTCTTACCAAGAAGCACCCATCTCGCCCCCAAGCTCCAATAGAAGTAAAGTTTCGGGATCACAATACGAAAGTATCAAAACACTGTCCTCTTTGTTCAACATAGTAAATCAGTATTGTTTAATTTAAAGTGTTAAGTTCAAGTACTTGACTAAGCAATTGTGATTGCTGCTCCGCTCCATCCTTATTCCTGTGAACCAAATGCTCCATCCTTATTCCTGTAAACCAATATTAAGTATTTTTCAATGGGGTATTGATTGGCATTATTTTAAAACTACTTATTAAAAAGGATTCAAAGTTTTTAAATATTTTAACCTTGTCCAAATGATAAATAACTTGAACGTTATGGGAAAGAATAAAATCAGCACTGAAACTGTAATCTTACCTGGTAACATACGTCACATTCCTCCGGCAAAAAATGGTCATAACGACATGTGCCGCAGTGACACCACATGTCGTTGGTATTTATTAAAACTAACATATTGATATTAAAACTTAAATCTAAAAAAAAATGTCTTATAACTAAATTAAAATTTTCACCACAACTCGCACAATTGTCTCTGGCCACGAAATGGGTCTCATCCCATGGCCATATAAGTCCATTATTAAAACTATTCACCAATTCCTCACGACTTAAAAAATCATCAACGTCTATAAAGAGCTCCATCTTCGTTAAAATTAAAATTTGAACTGAAGCAAAAATGCTTCTCCCGTTCTCCCAAAACAGTTTCATCGTCTAAGTGACACTTGATAATTCCTGGAATACCAAAGAGCTAATGATAATTTTGACACTTTCCAAAACCGACGCACAGTGTTTTATGAACCCCAATTTTGTTGCATCCCGCTTTTTCTTGTAAAAAATCGTTTCCTTACATCATTTCAAGCACTAGACTAAAACTCCTCCATCGATACGTAAACCGAGGACTGACACAATAAAAAAAAATAACTTCATATGCGAAACCGACAAATTAATAAATTAAATATAAGCAGTTTCCGTTTTATTTTTGGTTTCCTTTTTATCCAATAAATAAAAGGGTAAGGTGACAACCCTAGCTACGAAAAATCCGGCTACGCCGCGGTTATCACTTAAATTGATAATAAATAGGATTATGATTTTTGTAATATCGATAGAGGTGTGTATAAAGAATCGTTATTTATTGTTGAGAAAAAAAAAACAGAAACGTTACAAAATTGGTATCATTTTTAAACTATTTACAGAACAGTTTTCAATTTTGAAACTGTTGGCTAAATATTTAAGCTTTTAAAGCGTCACTTCATGAACAATTAAATTTTGAAGGATATTTGAATTTTGAAGAGATGGCCTGTCTAAGTAAAAATCTAATATTGTAATTTTGAACAGAACATTGTTTTTTTTTTCTCGCATTCAAAGTGAGAAGTACCACGAGAAAGTAACGCGAGACTAAACAACCATTATGCCACTCGAACTATAGCCTAAACATCTCGTGTCGTTATGGTTTGTTTTAGTCCCTCGTTGAACAATCTACTACTTCATCAACTAATAGAAACGCTTTATTTACCCATCCTCGCATAGCACATCTCTGGTGGAAACAGTCACACCGTTCCACATCCTCGCTACAAATCCTCGCACCGCTTAGCTACCTCGCACATCTCTGGTGGACATGCTGCTTTAAGCTCGTGGTAAATTTCGAATGTAACCACTAGCCACCGCGGCTTCTCGTAAATACTTACTATGAGCCAAATTTGACATCATAACAAAAATTAAATACTTAATGTGATGGTGAAATATGAGACACACAAAACAGAAAACTTTTTATTGGTTTCTTTTATTTTATCTTGTATGGCTCGGTTGTGCAACCGATTCATACCTAACGTGACCATTTATTTTTTGATTCAGAACGGGACATTACTTTATTTAGGTCAATTAACAGGTAGTCAATAAAAAAAGCACTTTTAACGTCATAAATATATATATATATATTTAAAATATTTAGTTAAATATAAATATTATTATACAGAGGAACAAATATGCTTTAACACAGCTGGTGATGCTTTTATGTAAGAATGAAACTCTTGGCACGTTTTTTTTATGTTAACCTTAGTTATCAATATCGACATTAGAACTGAAATTTCGCGCGATTTTTGAAAACGGGACAATTTCGCGTCCCGGTTTTAATTTTGGGGACACCGGGACTCGTAATCAAAAAAAGGGACAGTCCCGTTCAAAACGGGACGTCTGGTCACGTTATTCATACCCAAAAAGTTCTCAGTTTGGTCTATAGAAGTTACTAAAAATAATAGAAGTGTTGTAAGAACTTAGCCGCAGTCTGTGATTCTTCTTCTTCAGTAGTTGGTTCTGGTATATGAATTACGGGCTGTTCATGAGATAGACTTGGCGCCTGCATAGGTTGAGATGGCACAATTATGAGTGATTTGGCAGTACCATGCACCGGTGTCTTGCCTATGACTTGTGAGTGTGACTGATGTGGTGCGGGTGATTGGTATGTCAAAGTTGAGTGGTGCCCACTTGGTGATGGTGACTGGTATGTCAAGGTTGAGTGGTGTACATTTGGTGATGGCACAGGTGATGGTGACTGATGTGGTGCGGGTGACTGGTTTGTCAAGGTTGAGTGGTGTACATTTGGTGATGGCACAGGTGATGGTGACTGATATGGTGCGGGTGACTGGTATGTCGTAGTTGAGTGGAGTGCATTTGGTGATGGCACAGGTGAGGGTGACTGATATGGTGCGGGTGACTGGTATGTCGTAGTTGAGTGGAGTGCATTTGGTGATGGCACAGGTGAGGGTGACTGATGTGGTGCGGGTGACTGGTATGAGTATGTGTATGTGGGTGAGCTAGCAGGCAAGATCTGAACTCCGTTTCTTGACAGTGATCCCATTTCGGCTTGGAATAAAATGACATTTATTATTTTCTCCGCATAGCGTCTTTGATCTGGTGATAAACGTTTGAGTGAGAAGAGCCCAGCCCTTCGCAATTATATCCGATTCAGAGTCATCAGGTTTTTTGAAATAATGCGATGCTATATCTATCAGGTCCTGCTGTGATGTGTTTTTGCTTTTTTTGTTGTGGCATCTCTTTTTGATAATTGGATGACCCGGAAGCCTGTAAAAAAATTAACCAATGTTTGTACTATTCACAGGTACCGAGAACGACCGAGGACTGGAAAAAAGTAGCCAAGAGTTCGAGAGACGATGGAACTTTCCCAACTGTATAGGTACTGTTGATGGCAAGCACATCGAAATAGAAAAACCTTCAAATTCTGATCTTACTATTTTAACTATAAAAAGACATTTAGTATTGTTGTTATCGCTATTGTAAACGCCAATTATCAATTTATGATGGTTGATGTTGGTGCAAATGGGCGGATGTCAGATGGTGGAAATTTGAAAAATACAAAGTTTTGGCAATTGTTTTCTGAAAGTAAAAACAAACTTAATATTCCGGAGTCATGTGAGTTACAAGAAAGCGATAAAAAGTTTCCGTTTGTACTGGTAGGTGACGAAGCTTTCCAACTGACTCCAAACTTCATGAAGCCATACAACAAAGCCGTCTTGACAGACGAAAGACGGATTTTCAACTATAGATTGTCAAGAGCCAGGAGGGTGGTTGAAAATGCTTTTGGCATCCTGTCTTGGCGATTCAAAATATTTAAAAAGACATTGGGCTGCATCCCGATAAAACGCGAAAAGTTGTTTTGGCTGCCTGTCACTTACACAACTATTTGTGTGAAAAAAATAAAAAAATATATATTCAACCAGGAGATATTGACATAGAAGAACCAAATACCACAGTCACAAGAGGTACGTGGAGACAAGGACGCCAATTGTTAAATATAGAGCGTGTACGAGGAAACTCGCCAAATGAGGCAAAAAGAGTGAGAGATGACTTTTGCGAGTACTTTAATGGTAACGGTTCAGTCCCTTGGCAAAATAATTGCCTAATTTAGTTATTTAAAAACATACTTAAAAGTAAAATGTATCTTTGAATTGTAAATAAAAAAATGTTTTACCTCACTGCTTAAACTGCTTTCAGTATCACTTATACACATTTAATATTCACTTCAAGCACGTAGACTTGTCAAGTGCACTTGATCGTCTCGCGGACCTATAATGATTGCATATTTCCCTTATAAATCTTAAAATGATGAGGCAAATTTGGATTCGAGTAATGACCACAATAGATACACCTTCTAGAGATTGAAAAGTGTGTTATTGTCCAAGGTCATTCTTTTTGATTTAATAGCTCGTAAGTAATCGGTTTTTGCTAAGAAGCGATCAATGTCTAAAACATCAGGCATCTCCAAAAGGCTCGGCGAATGGCCTGAAAGAAACATGTTATTTGTAAAAATAGTTACTTATAATGTAATTTAATATACAATGCACTCCTGAAGCAACCATAAAGTATGGCAATAAACTCAAAAGGTTGGCAATATCTGGTTTAAGGTAAGACCGGCATATGACGGTCTTCCCTTGAATGTTTTAGACGGACTTTCCAACTCAACAAAATTCTAAGGTTAGACATTTCGAAACCAAAAACTACAAAACTCACCCCATTTGGTTGCAATAAAAGCGTTAGGCAAGAAAACGGGTTATTAAATTACTATGTTACTTATTTCAATAACAAATATTCCGACTGTTTCTATTTTTTCTTATTTTTTTCCAAAAACACGTTGCACTCACCATTCAAGTTCAAAACACGAATAAAGTTCACAGTCGTGTTGCGACCTGAGTCTTCGACACAGCGACATCTAGTTTGGAGTAAAGGAACTAGAACGAAGCACACGTTTTAATCTCCAGAAAATAATTATTATATTCTCCCGTACAAACAATCCTCGTTGTCGTCACGTTGTAGTTTCCGTGTGCCTCAGACCTCATTTTCGTGGACCCATAAGAATACATTTTGTTCCAGTCTTCGACAATCTTCGTCAAGAATGCGATCATTTTGCATTCATTCTGCCAGATCATGGTGTAAAAATCATTAATCGTATTCGACATGGGTGCTTGAGTAGCGATGAATTTGTTATTCCAGCCATAGCTATTATCATAATCATAAAAGAAAAGACTTTAATTACTATAGTTACAGTAACTTTGTTTACATCTCCTCTCCGAATATTATCTAGAATTTAGAGTGCTGCAGCGTTGCATCGCATTCGGTATTGGTACTTTTGGCTAAATTTGATGATCAATTGATCATTGACTTGCCGCCAATGAATTTAGCAACAACGCTATGGTGTCTTTCCACCGAGTTGCTGTCCACGTCTTGTATTAAGCTGTGACTTGAGTTACAATTAACTCAACCCTTTTCCAGATACTGTTGCTGAAGATGTCTTCTTCGATTGTATCATCTTCTTAACTTTTGTCATAGAAATACTGTTTGCATTTGCTGTGGCGGCCAAATGCATGATCGGATGCCAGGGCCGAATTTAGGGGAGGTCAACCGGGGCTTTAGCCCCGGGGCCTCTACAAAAGAAACATCTTTTAGTAATTTTAGCGCCACAGCCGGAACTGCAGCACTTAAAGTAGGTGACGGCGCCTCGTCTGCGAACAGCTTTTAATATGTAGTTCCGCCTCCGAACCGAACCCACTCGGCGGAGCCCTTGCATGGGGCAATCAGTTCAAGTTCGTCTTCTTCTTATTTTTTTAATTCCGGAGAGTAAACACTAGTAAACTAGGTTTTTTTTAGCTACTTTACTTTTACCTATAGTAATTAGGTATACTGTACATTTTATTTGGAAACTAGTCCCCACTCCTTTGTGGCCCTAAGGCCTCCACACCTCTGAATACGGCCCTGTCGGGTGCAGTCATAATGTCCCGATGAAGGCCTATAATATTATTGGTGTTTTTTATATATTTAGTGATCGCTGTAGTGTTTATTACCTTTCTTGTCGTCATAATCCTGTTTTGTCGCCTTCTTTCTGTATTTTATCAAATACTTCGTTTCCGTAGCTATGGCAGCCAATTTATTGCACATATTTCTAAGCAAGTGGTTTCTGCATTCCACTTTTTCCACCGTGTTGTTCTCGTTGCCTCATTTTCACATTGACTTTTTTATAAAAAGTATCCGGCGGAGGGAATATGGCGCCTCAATGCCCAACATTGTAATTGCTTGTTTATTTAGGTAATTAAACACATAAAACTTAAAAAACTGATTTTAATGATCATGATAAAACATGGTGGCAGCGTAAGCAAGTACCAAGCAAGATGGACGCAAATACAACACTAGCAGATATCGTCCAACAACAAACGGTGCTTCTGACGTCTATGCAGGAACAAATCGCAAGGCTTTCAGAACCCAAGCCGGCGTTTCCCCACAGAGCATACTACCTTGGCCATCGACGACCGACATAAATAAAGATCCTGAAGATGCATACAAATCGTTCCATCCTGCATGGACGAACTATTGCCGTGCGACACGAATAGATATGTCGTCGCCGGAAGAAGAACCTGGAAAATTAAGCATTTTATTCAGCGAGATCGACGACGAGGCCTTAAAAAATAAAACAATTTTGGTCTCGGATACCAAAAAAGAACGTAATTTACAACAGATTCTAGGAAAGCTAGGTAGGCCTTTGATTTCTAGGAAGGAATCAAAGCCCGAATGAACCATTTGACATATTCTGTGCAGTTTTAAACAAACTGATAGAGGGTGTGAGTATAACACCAACTTTCAAGAAGAAATGATGCGTGACAAAATTTTTTCAGGCGTCAGAGACGTTGGACTAAAAAAAGATCTTTTAAATCAAAAGAAAGATACTTTAATACTTAAGGAATCTATCAACTTATGTCGAGCAGCAGAAGCGACAGATAAGCATATAAAAGAATTTTCAGCGCCAGCAGACATTTATGTCGTTCCTGCGGAAGCAGTCATATTTTCAAGAAAGAATATTGTCCAGCCTGCGGCACCTGTATCCATTGTAAGGGCAGAAACAATCTAGAAAAAGTTTGCAAGAAAGAGAAACTAGTAAAAGAAGTAAACGACAATAAGGCGAATGAAGACAACCATGGTCAAGACAGCGATTCAGAACCGGAATATTTTATTAACAAGATAATTAATTACAAATCAAAACAAGAATTTAGCAGTGTAACTTACAATTCAGTCAAGAAAGAATGGAAAATAACCACATGTCTACTAGACACCGTAGCGGATATGAGGGTCACGCCATGCCAAAATAAATTAGATACTCCATGCTCGTTTGATTGATACTGGCCAGTTATACACACACCACCGTGAAGGTTGATTAAATAGCTATAAATTTAAAAATGGAATACTCCGGAAATCTGCGTAATATCTTTTTAAATATTATTTTTCTGATTGATTCTGGCGGGAATTTGCGGTTACAATGGAACTTAGTCGACGTGATTTTCGAGTTATGATTTATTATGACTTTAAAAAAGGTTTAAAGCCTTAAGAATGTTTTGAACTTTTAGCCACGACTTTTGGAGTCTGCTTGTTCTCGTGCAACTGTCTTTAATTGGTTTGCTGAATTTAAAAGAGGGCGGGAGAGGTTTGAAGATGAGGCGAAGTCGGGGCGACCGCCAACCGCAGTTACTCAAGAAAATGTGCAAGCCGTGGAAAAAAATATCCGTGAGAACCGACGAATTACATACGTAGAGCTTGAGCGTGATCTAGGCATTGGATCAGCAGCACTGCCAACCATAATTCATGGACAACTGTCCCTCCAGAAGCGTTGTTCGAGATGGGTGCCGCATAAACTCAACGATTTGCAGAAAGAACGCCGCGTGGATTGGTGTAAATTTATGATAAATTCGATGCTGGCGAGAAGAAAACTGTGGACAGGTGAGGAAACATGGTTGTATAACTACGATCCTGAAACAAAGCGGCAGTCAATGGTATGGTGCTTTGAAGATGAACCGACTCCTACAAAATGTCGCCGAGCACGAAGCACACAGAAACAAATGGTTGCCTCATTTTTCTGCAAGACAGGCCATATTGCTGCGGTGCTGTTACCACCTCTTTGACTCAGAGTTATATAAAACAAAAGTTAGGGTTTGACATAAGGTGGGTATTTAATTCAATTTTCACAGCACTTTTGGGTTACTACTCGATGCAAACTTAGGTCTAGTACAACGCTTGCCCTACGGCCAGCTCAGATGTGGGGTTGCGGGCTTTGTGACGCTATGTTGCCCGGTACCTGGATTGGTGTTTCTTTCAAAATTAAAAAAATACAAGGCGCCACCGACAGTAAGCGGCTGTCTGACCGAATTATGAATTAATTAGGTATGGGTACTTCCCTACTTCCGGAGTGCCTGGGTCAGCCCCGGAGCCACGCGGACGAGCGCAGAAATTTGGGAAAGCTCGTGGCGACGGCTCGCCTGAAGTGGGCCCGTCCTTCGAACCCTCCTGAAGAGGAAAGCAATACGCAATTAGCACGGGAAATACTCCAAAGACGGAGACCGAAGATGCATCCGTCGGACGGTAGGAAATCTTAGTAAACACACTGGAAGGGATACGTGCTAGACTTTATAGAGGTCTGGAACACGTCGACAGCTCCCGTGAGGGTTCACTCCGCCTGGAACTTCCTCAGGCTATCATCAAAAACGAGCGGGGCACAGACAGCGCCCGACGGAAATCGAGGGGAATTCTGTGAAAAAAAAACATCCCAATCAGAATTTTTAAAACGGGAAGGATTGCCGGAGAAAACGGCCTTAGCAAAGAAACAGGAACTTACCGCTGAAGAGGTTTTACGGAGGCCTAGGGCAGGAGGCCGGACTCTCGAAGCTTCGATGGCTCGAGGGAAAAATCGCAAGTCACTTGACAGCTGACCTGACAGCTGTTTTTTTTTAATTCGGCGCGCAGATTAAGGAGTCGCCATACCGTCTGTCACGGTTACGGCGGTTAAAAAACGCGCTAAAGGGCTGCCAAGAGAAGACGGAGCAGTCCCGAAAATTGTTGCAACAGTGCTTATCAAAGAACTGTCAACTCAGAATGGTATGTGACAGTTTGTGCTCCACAGGTGCTGTCAGCTTGGTGTGACAAGCGGCCAAAGTCAGGAACCCAGCACCAGCTCTGGCACCACGACAACGCCGCTCCGCACACTTTGCCAGAACACTCGACTATTTTAGTTCGTAAAATGTCACTATACTCCCTCACCCGCCAATAGCACCCTGTGATTTTTACCTGCCAAAAATTAAAGAAAAATTAAAAGGAAGGCGATTTGAAACCAACCCTGGCTGCCTATAATTATGAAATTTCTGAGGTACCCAAAGAAGAATGGTCACTGACATTTTCCAAGTGGTTTAGCCGGATGAAAAAGTTTAATAATCTCGATTTGTGTTAATAGCATAACGTATATTTAGAACAGAATGTAAGTTAGTAACACTTGTAATAGCTTTAGCCTAAAAATTGCAATTGTCTATCTCATTTCCTTTCCTCTTTCCTTCTTCAACATTCGAAAATGAATGAAACCAAGAAGATGAAGACGTCCAAGACAAGAGGCGTAAATAAGGCAAGAAAAGCCAATTTTTAACAAGCATACAGAATGTAAGCTTTAACAAGAATATAGGAGTGAAATAAAATAGTGAGGAGAGACGTGAAAAGTGCAACAAGTACCTACCTTAATAGACATTAAGATTCGAGGACTATAAGCACACTATAAGCATCATAGTGTTACACAATTAGTTATAACGGTGAAGGTATACTAACAACGTACAATTATGGGAAAATTTTACACCATACATTTAAGGAGAAATTTCGACGATTTTATAGAAAATTTTGATGATTTTATATTGCGAAATTGCTTTCAAATGCGAAATTAATTTAACTCTAGGACGGGAGGAGTTATATGTACATAACGAGTCCTACAATGTTATCTTAACCTACTATTGCATCAGCCACCGTCCAACGTGAGTTATCAATTATTCCTGTTTTTCCTAAATATTAATATTTCGGATAATTTGTCGATAAATTATGATAGTAAAACCTCACGTACAGATCGTTAACGCAAAGTTTTACGACATTTTTTACGACTGTTTTCGCACCATTTGTCAACCATTGCTAGCCGGACGGAACTAGGACCACTGTATGGTAAAGTCCTAACATATATAAGCTGGTGGCTGCGACCACACTACTCATTCGATAGCCTGCGACGAACGCATTCAATAGCCTGCGATCCATTCAGTTGCTTGCTTCTGTAAAATCCAGTAAAAGTCTCCAGTATTAAATATCGTAATCACAGTTACTGAGTTTACTTTAAAATCAAGTCCAAAGTGAAATCCCTTGCGAAGTCAGCATCGACAGCTCCGAGTCGCCGCACCACGCAGTCTACAATCTTCGAGTATTCTTCGGGACTACGAGTCCCCGAACCCACATCAACGTGTTACTCGCACACAACAGCCGAACACAAAACTATATTTGGCACTAACTATATTGGAGATATCTCAGTAGGTGTGCAGAATCCACATTCTTGAGACAGACCCTTTGAACGCCATCGCTGGGCTTAGAGTAATGAAATTTGGGATGGTTGTTTTTAAAAAGCTCACGTCAATGAAAACCACGATGTAAATTTTAGGAGTTCCCACGGGAATCTTATGATTTACCTACGCCATGATTAACTGGCCATGGAAGTGCCATGGCAACCACCTAGTCGCATCATCCACTTCAAAATAATCTAATTTGCAGGGGGAAAGAGGGTTAATCAGTGATACGATACCTGATAGAAATAAAATGACACTTAAAAAAAAGTTACTTTACTTTTGATACATTACATTTATATTAGCATCACAGTTATCTACATAAATTGATTCACTAATATACATATATTTTAAACTTATCCCTAAAATTATAATTTCGTGACGAGAGTTCAGTTTGGGGAGTAAATGGAATGGTGTTAATTAATACGGAAACCTATAGTAGACGATCCGTTTAAGAACGACCGTCACCGAACTGGTTTATGGATGAAACGTATTTTATATTCAATTTAATATGTCAATAAATATATTGCATATGGGTTGTCTAAACAAATTCAGTACAGGATATGATTAATTAAAAAAATTTAAAAAATTTTTTTTAAAGGTTTGGTTAATAGACAAATTCCATACCAATCGAAAGTATGAAGTCCATAGAATATGCAAACGTTAGGTTGCCAATTTTTTTCCCGTCACAACTCTCGGGTAGGCAGATATAAACAGGTAAATCGATACTAGTAACTTGCTCCGGTCTATTTAATCAACGAAAATTAAATTAAACTATAGATATAGATAGAGGATACAGCATAGCAGCTGTTTGTAGTCCGTCCATTTAAAGAAAGAGTCGCACATATTCACTCGCAGCAATATTTCACTTTTTCAAATTAGACATTCGACAATTCGTATTAAATAATCTTTGTTTCATTAAACTCATTCTAACCAGACCGGTGCAAGTTACTAGTATCGATTTACCTGTTTATACTGCCTACCGAGAGTTGTGGCGGGAAAAAAATAGGCAACCTAACGTTTGCATATTTGGACTTCATACTTACGATTGGTATGGAATTTATCTATGAACTAAACCGTTAATTTATTTTTTTATTTTTATTATTAATTAATCCTATCCTGGACTGAATTTTTTTAAAACAACCCATATGCAATATATTTATTGACATATTAAATATAATATAAAATACGTTTCATCCATTGACCAGAACTGGTTACCGAACGGTGACGGTCGTTCTTAAACGGACCTTAGACTACTAGTCTATGAAAATACAAAATATCCATAGGACTAAAACTACTATTAAATTAAGGGCCGATTTTTCAATCCTCAGATAAACGGTCGAATAGTTAACAGGCCAATAAAGTTATTCCATAGTTTATCAGTCTGATAACTGGTTGTAGATTTTTCAATCGCCATTTATCTCACGAATAACTATTCGACTGTTTATTCGACGCTAACTTCAGGGAGATGAAACAAACATATGGCATAAGCAAATGTTAGAGCAGGGTAGACTATTTCATTGTCTGTCAGGTAAAAACGTCACGGTTAGTTAAAATTTGAGGTTATGTTAAATTATTGGTGTTTCGTGATAAGTACTTGTATGACTGTTAGTTACAAGCTTGTGGGGTTTTTACGCAAAACTATTGATTTTTAATAAACAATGGATTAAACAAATAGAACGTGGAGCTAATTTTAATATTGCTGAAATTCGATTGCTCGTGAGTTAAGTCGGCAAATATAAACTAATAATATTAATTCATTTATTGCATTCAATAGCCGAAAACAAGAAGACGGATGCCGTGATAAAATTAATCCCACATGGTTAGTGATCAGGCCTGAATCTGACAATTCTTCTGTTCCTCAATGGATTTATAAATTCATTTATTATAGCCTCTTTGTCAATAGCTAGATCTTCAATGCTATCAATAATATCCATAATAATGACACTTTTACTTTATAATATACGAAATATGAACAAAGAACTGAACTGTATGAAGAAAATGCAAACGTAATATTTACACCATCTATTGACCATCTGTTTTCAAATGTAACTATCGGACGTATAGCGGGTTACCTGGCCGTCGAAGGGACAGATAAAGTTATTCCTCAGGTAGTCGACTTATTCGTCGAATAACCACCATCTAATTGTTTAACTAAGGATTGAAAAATCGGTCCTAAAAAAACTAAACCTACTGGGCCTTTTGGCATGGTACCCATCACGCAAGCAGCATTCCCTAGTCTATTGTTGTACAACGGAATAAAATTAAAAAATCTGGCATTCCCGATATCGTGATTTTTTAGCATGAGTGACATGGGCTACTTTGTAGCTCGCAAAAATGCACAGTTCCCGAGGGAACACCGTGCGATAATCGAATTCAACGCGGGCGAAGCCGGCAACAGCTTAAGCTTATATATGTTAGATCAAAACTTAATTAGGTAGTATAGGATAAAGCTGATAAATTGATATAGATAATTTTTATGTGTTCCACTGTTCCATTTACACCCCAAACTACCCGAACGTGACGTCATTGCGACAACAGTTCGGAGTCAAGTCGTTATTTAACACTTATCGAGGCAGTGGCGATTTACTCACCACAAAGTTTACTGTAATAATGAATGTTTAGAACATTACACAAATTGTAACTGTCTTATGAAGGCTCAACTTATTTACAATATTTCTCACTGGAGATAGCAGCAGAATTAAAATAGATAAGTGAACGAAATCAAATTGAAAATGCCACGTTTATTAAAATCTATTTCGAGAAGTTTTTTTCCAAAGTGATATTGCAATGTAGAGTAGAACATAGAATAGATAAAAATGTGTTTCACATTATTTTAATATTAAGATATTACATTATAAAATATAATAATATTACCTAATAATGCGGCGTTTCATTTACTTAACACATTTACTGCCACCGACGCACACATGCGTTTTCGGAACTTCGCCCAGTGCCGCTGTCATATTCATACATTCTGAACGCACACGTGCGTCGGTGGCACCAGTGGAAGTCAGGTTGCAGTGAATGCGTTAAACCCTTTCGCGGCAAGCCTTTGCCAAGTACTTTTTCAACAGATAAGTCTTACTTAGAGCTTACGCTAGCTGACGCGGTTTGCACGGAGCGGGCGGGTGGACGTCTATCGAAAAAAAAAGAGCACCGATAACTGCACGCGTCTCGTGCGACAGATTTTACCTGCACCCGCGCCCGCAGGCCTTTTTTTGTCCGCAAAATGCACCCATGCCAGCTAGCGTAGGCCCTTAAGAGCGTTTATACCTGCTCAGCTCGCAACGTTGCGTTTTTATTATTCCATAAAAATTTGCCATAGGAAACAAACAATCTGAGATTGTGGTCATAGGAGAATTTGTGTCTGTATCTGTCCAGTGGTGGTGTAGGGGTATAGCTGACAGCGCTGGAATGCTGAGGACCCAGGGTTCGATCCCAGCGCTGGTCTCTTTTTCTAGTTTATGTGTGCATCTATGTTTCAGTTTGTATTTTTTCTAAAAAGAAATTATTACAGTTTTTCAAAATGCAAAGTTGCCAGCTCAGCAGGTATAAACGCTCTAAAATAAAATAGATTAACTTAATTTGCTCCTCTACAAAGTACTGCCCTCCTAAGCCAAAAGGTGGTATGTAAAAAAAAACTGCGTTATTTTATTTATACCACGTGATGCAGAATGTCTTAAGCTAAACAATAGTATTAATGACTCCAAAGTGTTTTTTTATACCGCTTTTTGGCTTAGGAGGGCAGTACAGTTGCTATGCAAATAGCCGCGCCTGCGTTGAATCCTATTTCGCGGAGCGGCCTCTGCAAAGAAACAATCATTATCCATACTACGAAGTAAAATTCGAACTTCGTATCTTGCTGTCTCGCTGAAGCTAATATTATTAAATACGAGAGTGAGAGGGACGATACGATACGAACTTCGATTTTTGAATTTCGTAGTAGCCCTCCAGATTTTGCATACAAAGATACTGAATAACTATACGCGGGTTGAACAGCAGGGCTACTACGAAACTCGAAGTTCGTACCGTACCGTCTCTCTCGCTCTCGTATTAAATAGTATAAATGTCAGAGGGACCGCACGACACGAACTTCGAGTTTCGTAGTAGCCCTGCTGATGCCAATTCATAAGTTAAGTGCGGCCCAGCCCACGGCAAGCCCTCACTTGGTCTAATATGGCTACATCGATGGTCTAGACTAGAAGACAAACTGGTTAGTGTTTGACAAGAGCAAACGGGAGATGGATGCTTATTTTTCTTCATTTGGCATTCAAATGTAAAAAATTCAAAAATTTGCACTTAGCACATTTTTGTCTTCTAGAGTTCTAGACCAGTGGTCCGCAAAGTGTGCGCCGCGGCACACTGGTGTACCGTGGTTATTAGTTATTGTGCCTCGGAAAAATCCATATCCATACTTACTAATATTATAAATGCGAAAGTGTGTATGTTCGTCCGTCTTTCACGTTGAAACGGAGAGGCGGATCGACGTGATGTTTGGCATAGAGATAGTTTATGGACCCGAGAGTGACATAGGGTACTTTTTATCCCGAAAAAATGCACAGTTCCCGGGGGAACAGCGCGCGATAACCGAATTCCACGCGGGCGAAGCCGCGGGCAAAAGCTAGTAAGGTTATAAAATGAGGTATAAAGCTAAATAGACGGAAGAAAAATACTTACTTACACAGATGTAAATCATTTATGGTGCACCTCCAAAAAATTTCGTTTTCCTAGATATACCTACCTTGAACACAAAAGTTTGCGGAACACTAGACCATGTGGTTCTAGACCATCGAATGCCCTTGATCATAAGTGTGACTACTGATCTAAAAGTACACGAGAGCATATTTGCACGTGTTTTCGCAAAATGGATGAACCTCCCCAAAGTGGCTTTATTCGAAAAAAAAAAAAATATAACTCCTTTCTTTCTTTATTGCACTATATTTGACTCATAAGACTTAGTTTATAAAGTAAACAAAGAGGAGGTAGCATTGTGTAGATAAGTAGTAAATAACATAAATAGCCCGATGTCAATCAATGGGAATATAAATCCATGGGCAATAAATGAGGGCTATCGTTTTTTGTCTCACTAGATGGCGCACTGTTGCGTGAGGTTTTTAAGTATGGCTTTCAAAGTCTGTTATTACGGGCGTGACACAAAGTTTAGATTAAAATCATATTTAATACCGTTACCGTACCAAAATATCGAGCATGCACAGTGTTGCATAGTCCCCGTTTTGTTCGGAAAAAAGGGAGGACAAAGGTTTCCGAAAGACAAAACTGTCTCAAAACGCAGACATTACTTGTCCTGGAACGCATATTTGCCATAATTAAATTTCAATAATTGCAAAATATTCACAAAATTATTCTAATTATAAATAAACCTGCGTAGCTCACCAAAAACTATGAGATTGACATTTCGGAGACCTTACGCTACACTAGCGCCTCTAGCGGCGAATTCATACGCGATAGCCCTCATTATAACACAACGTCGCTCGACGAAATCTGATTATCGAAAAGTTTTTCGGTGCTGGGGGGCTAGGTGCAACTGATATAGCACGCTCATGATTAGCAGGACATTCAGATGGCCTATTGCGTAATGCGCTAACGTTACCTCAAATGAAGTTCTGTATGCGAAACTCATTGAAGGGTCACGGAAAATGTGTCTGTCACCTAAGCTTTTTGAGTTATGCGGTTTGAAATTGTCATTACGAAAAATTAGTTACTATGGTTACCATTTATTTAAAAGTGAAAAAAATTATTATATTGTTTCAGATTACTTAATTCAATAGTAAGTCATTGTACTTGCGAGCTTTACATTTTGAGGATAAAAATTTAAAAATGGTGACGGGCACGTTCTTCCGTGGACCCTTCATGTGATTGTGATCGAGCCTGTTAGAAACGTTACGAAATAGGCCTCCTAGGAACAACCGAAAAACTTTTCGTACAATTAAATATAAAGAAGTAAAAAAAAAAATTGGCTATGCTAAAGCTTAAATTAATTATCATTTTTAAGTCGCCCATTTGTGGCGTATCTGCTTATATAATTTTAACTTCTTTTACAAGCGTTTATTTTACCTACCGCAAGATTTTTCAATAAAATTCAGAGGCTGTATTGCCTTACGTTTCTGGCGGTTGCGATCGCAATCAAATGACAGATTTCGCATACAAAAACTGTCATTTGATTGCGATCGCGAGCGCCAAAAACGTTAGACAATATCTCAGGTCGAGGTCATTTAGTATTTTCTATTCATAAATCAACGGTAGCACAATAATTCTGGTTCTGCAGCGTCGGTCTACTCCGCGTCAATATAAGAACACTTCCTGGACCTTGCGAAGGGTGGGTACGGTTAAAGTACGACCTGTATTTGTCGATCCGGAAATAACGCCAATACAAATCTGTTCACTCAGGAAGGAGCGCCCCTCCACATTTTATAATTGTAGTTGTAAACGTATCCATACGACAAGTCTGTGTGTGCGTAGCTCGAACGTGTCCCCAGTTGCAAGCGTGTCAGTGACGCACACTGAGACTAAGACAACGTGTAAGTACGAGGTTTACTCGTGCACATTGATAATTAGCCGTGGAGGGGCGCGCCTTCGTGAGTGAACAGATCTGTAACGTTCTACTCGGTAATTTGAACCCCCAAGACCCAAGTTGCCGTAACGGTTTTAATTGACATACTAGTTCGTATAATTGAGTATTTTCCTGGATTGAAAAAAATAGATTGTTGTAGGAAATTCTGAGTCCACAAATACAGGAGTCGTTCACTAACTTTTTATTTCCAAACCCGGCGTGGTGTTCAAAGGCGTATTTACCCTCGGGTCAAGGGGACAATGGCCCGGGGCGACAGGCTGCGAGGGCCGGCGAAAGCCAGTTACTGCACGCTAGTGCGGGGCGGGGGCGGGGGGGGGAGGGGGCCTGGGGCGCGCAGGCGGCGCAGAGCGGCGCGGCGCGCGGCGACGCCAGCGCGGCCAGCGGCGCCGCGCGCAGACACGCAGCGCGTGGCACACCGCAGCGCCCGCAGCCCCAGCAGTGGTGCTGCCGGAACAACAAGCATATTTTCAGGCCCTATACTACGAAATGCAACTCCTAAATTAACACAAAGTGAGGGAAGTTACGATACGAACTTCGTATTTCGTGGTAGCCCCCCAGCGTTCAAACCGCCTTCGTGGTCACGTTTTTTTATAAATGGTATGTAGATTTAATAAATTTTCGATCACTTTTCAGACGTCCTGTATTTTACTATTCTACTAGATAACCTGGAAACTTCTAGAATACAACAAATAAATTGTACAGGTGAATGTGGTGAGGTGTAAAAGGTGAGGGAGTATATGAGTGTTAGCTATTCACAAGAGCTTGGCACGAATGGATTGAATGATTGAATGAAAGTATCGGTGTGTTACCTATTCACAAGCTGGCAAGAATGGTATTGAATGAGGGAATGAAAGTATCGGTGTGTTACTTATTACAAGAGCTAGAACAATGGATTGAATGAGTGTATCGGTGTGTTAACTATTCACAAGAGCTGGCACGAATGGATTGAATGAGTGAATGAAAGTATCGGTTTGTTACCTATTCACAAGAGCTGGCACGAATGGATTGAATGAGTGAATGAAAGTATCGGTTTGTTACCTATTCACAAGACTGGCACGATGGATTGAATGAGTGAATGACAGTATCGGTTT
>NC_133486.1:3149863-3159539 GCF_025370935.1 Choristoneura fumiferana
AAAAAGTTTCCGTTTGTACTGGTAGGTGACGAAGCTTTCCAACTGACTCCAAACTTCATGAAGCCATACAACAAAGCCGTCTTGACAGACGAAAGACGGATTTTCAACTATAGATTGTCAAGAGCCAGGAGGGTGGTTGAAAATGCTTTTGGCATCCTGTCTTGGCGATTCAAAATATTTAAAAAAGACATTGGGCTGCATCCCGATAAAACGCGAAAAGTTGTTTTGGCTGCCTGTCACTTACACAACTATTTGTGTGAAAAAAATAAAAAAAAAAATATTCAACCAGGAGATATTGACATAGAAGAACCAAATACCACAGTCACAAGAGGTGCGTGGAGACAAGGACGCCAATTGTTAAATATAGAGCGTGTACGAGGAAACTCGCCAAATGAGGCAAAAAGAGTGAGAGATGACTTTAGCGAGTACTTTAATGGTAACGGTTCAGTCCCTTGGCAAAATAATTGCCTAATTTAGTTATTTAAAAACATACTTAAAAGTAAAATGTATCTTTGAATTGTAAATAAAAAATGTTTTACCTCACTGCTTAAACTGCTTTCAGTATCACTTATACACATTTAATATTCACTTCAAGCACGTAGACTTGTCAAGTGCACTTGATCGTCTCGCGGACCTATAATGATTGCATATTTCCCTTATAAATCTTAAAATGATGAGGCAAATTTGGATTCGAGTAATGACCACAATACATACACCTTCTAGAGATTGAAAAGTGTGTTATTGTCCAAGGTCATTCTTTTTGATTTAATAGCTCGTAAGTAATCTGTTTTTGCTAAGAAGCGATCAATGTCTAAAACATCAGGCACCTCCAAAAGGCTCGGCGAATGGCCTGAAAGAAACATGTTATTTGTAAAAATAGTTACTTATAATGTAATTTAATATACAATGCACTCCTGAAGAAACCATAAAGTATGGCAATAAACTCAAAAGGTTGGCAATATCTGGTTTAAAGTAAGACCGGCATATGACGGTCTTCCCTTGAATGTTTTAGACGGACTTTCCAACTGAACAAAATTCTAAGGTTAGACATTTCGAAACCAAAAACTACAAAACTCACCCCATTTGGTTGCAATAAAAGCGTTAGGCAAGAAAACGGGTTATTAAATTACTATGTTACTTATTTCAATAACAAATATTCCGACTGTTTCTATTTTTTCTTATTTTTTCCAAAAACACGTAGCACTCACCATTCAAGTTCAAACAAGAATAAAGTTCACAGTCCTGTTGCGACCTGAGTCTTCGACACAGCGACATCTAGTTTGGAGTAAAGGAACTAGAACGAAGCACACGTTTTAATCTCCAGAAAATATTTATTATATTCTCCCGTACAAACAATCCTCGTTATCGTCACGTTGTAGTTTCCGTGTGCCTCAGACCTCATTTTCGTGGACCCATAAGAATACATTTTGTTCCAGTCTTCGACAATCTTCGTCAAGACTGCGATCATTTTGCATTCATTCTGCCAGATCATGGTGTAAAAATCATTAATCGTATTCGACATGGGTGCTTGAGTAGCGATGAATTTGTTATTCCAGCCATAGCTATTATCATAATCATTAAAGAAAAGACTTTAATTACTATAGTTACAGTAACTTTGTTTACATCGCCTCTCCGAATATTATGTATGTCAGGGAACATCCTCACAGTCATTGTTTTTTCTGCTGTATGTTTTATCTGTTGTTATGCGGCTATATATGTATGTCGGGTTTAGAATAATCTTCTCCAAAATTTCTCGAACAATCTCCTCTTTTTTATTAGGTACCTTTGAGTGACCTGGTGATTTTTTGATGTTGTAATTTAATTTTTCTTTATTTCATTGCGAGGACTCTGTCCTATATATAACTGAACTGACTGTGAACTGACTTATTGCAGAGCAGCTAAAGATTTGCTAGAATTTAATGAGTGCTGCAGCGTTGCATCGCATTCGGTATTGGTACCTTTGGCTAAATTTGATGATCAATTGATCATTGACTTGCCGCCAATGAATTTAGCAACAACGCTATGGTGTCTTTCCACCGAGTTGCTGTCCACGTCTTGTATTAAGCTGCGACTTGAGTTACAATTAACTTAACCCTTTTCCAGATACTGTTGCTGAAGATGTCTTCTTCGATTGTATCATCTTCTTAACTTTTGTCATAGAAATACTGTTTGCATTTGCTGTGGCGGCCAAATGCATGATCGGATGCCAGGGCCGAATTTAGGGGAGGTCAACCGGGGCTTTAGCCCCGGGGCCTCTACAAAAGAAACATCTTTTAGTAATTTTAGCGCCACAGCCGGAACTGCAGCACTTAAAGTAGGTGGCGGCGCCTCGTCTGCGAACAGCTTTTAATATGTAGTTCCGCCTCCGAACCCACTCGGTGGAGCCCTTGCATGGGGCAATCAGTTCAAGTTCGTCTTATTTTTTTAATTCCGGAGAGTAAACACTAGTAAACCAGGTTTTTTTTAGCTATTTTACTTTTACCTATAGTAATTAGGTATACTGTACATTTTATTTGGAAACTAGTCTCCACTCCTTTGTGGCCCTAAGGCCTCCACACCTCTGAATACGGCCCTGTCGGGTGCAGTCATAATGTCCCGATGAAGGCCTATAATATTATTTGTGTTTTTATATATTTAGTGATCGCTGTAGTGTTTATTACCTTTCTTGTCGACATAATCCTGTTTTGTCGCCTTCTTTCTGTATTTTATCAAATACTTTCCGTAGCTATGGCAGCCACTTTATTGCACATATTTCTTAGCAAGTGGTTTCTGCATTCCACTTTTTCCACCGTGTTGTTCTCGTTGCCTCATTTTCACATTCACTTTTTTATAAAAAGTATCCGGCGGAGGGAATATGGCGCCTCAATGCCCAACATTGTAATTGCTTGTTTATTCAGGTAATTAAACACATAAAACTTAAAAAACTTATTTTAATGATCAAGATAAAACATGGTGGCAGCGTAAGCAAGTAGTAGTACCAAGCAAGATGGACGCAAATACAACACTAGCAGATATCGTCCAACAACAAACGGTGCTTCTGACGTCTATGCAGGAACAAATCGCAAGGCTTTCAGAACCCAAGCCGGCGTTTCCCCACAGAGCATACTAGACAGACATAAATAAAGATCCTGAAGATGCATACAAATCGTTCCATCCTGCATGGACGAACTATTGCCGTGCGACACGAATAGATATGTCGTCGCCGGAAGAAGAACCTGGAAAAATAAGCATTTTATTCAGCGAGATCGACGACGAGGCCTTAAAAAATAAAACAATTTTGGTCTCGGACACCAAAAAAGAACGTAATTTACAACAGATTCTAGGAAAGCTAGGTAGGCCTTTGATTTCTAGGAAGGAATCAAAGCCCGAATGAACCATTTGACATATTCTGTGCAGTTTTAAACAAACTGATAGAGGGTGTGAGTATAACACCAACTTTCAAGAAGAAATGATGCATGACAAAATTGTTTTAGGCGTCAGAGACGTTGGATTAAATAAGATCTTTTAAATCAAAAGAAAGATACTTTAATACTTAAGGAATCTATCAACTTATGTCGAGCAGCAGAAGCGACAGATAAGCATATAAAATAATTTTCTGCACCAGCAGACATTTATGTCGTTCCTGCGGAAGCAGTCATATTTCCAAGAAAGAATATTGTCCAGCCTGCGGCACCATATGTATCCACTGTAAGGGCAGAAACAATCTAGAAAAAGTTTGCAAGAAAGAGAAACTAGTAAAAGAAGTAAACGACAATAAGGCGAATGAAGACAACCATGGTCAAGACAGCGATTCAGAACCGGAATATTTTATTAACAAGATAATTAATTACAAATCAAAACAAGAATTTAGCAATGTAACTTACAATTCAGTCAAGAAAGAATGGAAAATAACCACATGTCTACTGGACACCGTAGCGGATACGAGGGTCATGCCATGCCAAAATAAATTAGATACTCCATGCTCGTTTGATTGATACTGGCCAGTTATACACCACCGTGCAGGTTGATTAAATAGCTATAAATTTAATAATGGAATACTCCGGAAATCTGAGTAATATTTTTTTAAATATTATTTTTCTGATTGATTCTGGCGGGAATTTGCAGTTACAATGCACCTTAGTCGACGTGATTTTCGAGTTATGATTTATTATGACTTTAAAAAAGGTTTAAAGCCCTAAGAATGTTTTGAACTTTTAGCCACGATTTTTTGGTGAGTCTGCTTGTTCTCGTGCAACTGTCTTTAATTGGTTTGCTGAATTTAAAAGAGGGCGGGAGAGGTTTGAAGATGAGACGAAGTCGGTGCGACCGCCAACCGCAGTTACTCAAGAAAATTTGCAAGCCGTGGAAAAAAATATCCGTGAGAACCGACGAATTACATACGTAGAGCTTGAGCGTGATCTAGGCATTGGATCAGCAGCACTGCCAACCATAATTCATGGACAACTGTCCCTCCATAAGCGTTGTTCGAGATGGGTGCCGCATAAACTCAACGATTTGCAGAAAGAACGCCGCGTGGATTGGTGTAAATTTATGATAAATTCGATGCTGGCGAGAAGAAAACTGTGTATGATATACTGACAGGTGAGGAAACATGGTTGTATAACTACGATCCTGAAACAAAGCGGCAGTCAATGGTATGGTGCTTTGAAGATGAACCGACTCCTACAAAATGTCGCCGAGCACGAAGCACACAGAAACAAATGGTTGCCTCATTTTTCTGCAAGACGCCATATTGCGACTGTGGTGCTAAAGTTAGGAGTTATATAAAACAAAAGTATTTGACATTCAATTTACAATCACAGCACTTTTGGGTTACTACTCGATGCAAACTTAGGTCTAGTACAACGCTTGCCCTACGGCCAGCTCAGATGTGGGGTTGCGGGCTTTGTGACGCTATGTTGCCCGGTACCTGGATTGGTGTTTCTTTCAAAATTAAAAAAATACAAGGCGCCACCGACAGTAAGCGGCTGTCGGACCGAATTATGAATTAATTAGGTATGGGTACTTCCCTACTTCCGGAGTGCCTGGGTCAGCCCCGGAGCCACGCGGACGAGCGCAGAAATTTGGGAAAGCTCGTGGCGACGGCTCGCCTGAAGTGGGCCCGTCCTTCGAACCCTCCTGAAGAGGAAAGCAATACGCAATTAGCACGGGACATACTCCAAAGACGGAGACCGAAGATGCATCCGTCGGACGGTAGGAAATCTTAGTATCACACTGGAAGGGATACGTGCTAGACTTTATAGAGGTCTGGAACACGTCGACAGCTCCCGTGAGGGTTCACTCCGCCTGGAACTTCCTCAGGCTATCATCAAAAACGAGCGGGGCACAGACAGCGCCCGACGGAAATCGAGGGGAATTCTGTGAAAAAAAACATCCCAATCAGAATTTTTTAAAACGGGAAGGATTGCCGGAGAAAACGGCCTTAGCAAAGAAACAGGAACTTACCGCTGAAGAGGTTTTACGGAGGCCTAGGGCAGGAGGCCGGACTCTCGAAGCTTCGATGGCTCGAGGGAAAAATCGCAAGTCACTTGACAGCTGACCTGACAGCTGTGTTTTTTTAATTCGGGGCGCAGATTAAGGAGTCGCCATACCGTCTGTCACGGTTACGGCGGTTAAAAAACGCGCTAAAGGGGCTGCCAAGAGAAGACGGAGCAGTCCCGAAAATTGTTGCAACAGTGCTTATCAAAGAACTGTCAACTCAGAATGGTATGTGACAGTTTGTGCTCCACAGGTGCTGTCAGCTTGGTGTGACAAGCGGCCAAAGTCAGGAACCCAGCACCAGCTCTGGCACCACGACAACGCCGCTCCGCACACTTTGCCAGAACACTCGACTATTTTAGTTCGAAAAATGTCACTATACTCCCTCACCCGCCATATTCTCCTGATATAGCACCCTGTGATTTTTACCTGCCAAAAATTAAAGAAAAATTAAAAGGAAGGCGATTTGAAACCAACCCTGGCTGCCTATAATATGAAATTTCTGAGGTACCCAAGAAGAATGGTCACTGACATTTTCCAAGTGGTTTAGCCGGATGAAAAAGTTTAATAATCTCGATTTGTGTTAATAGCATAACGTATATTTAGAACAGAATGTAAGTTAGTAACACTTGTAATAGCTTTAGCCTAAAAATTGCAATTGTCTATCTCATTTCCTTTCCTCTTTCCTTCTTCAACATTCGAAAATGAATGAAACCAAGAAGATGAAGACGTCCAAGACAAGAGGCGTAAATAAGGCAAGAAAAGCCAATTTTTAACAAGCATACAGAATGTAAGCTTTAACAAGAATATAGGAGTGAAATAAAATAGTGAGGAGAGCCGTGAAAAGTGCAACAAGTACCTACCTTAATAGACATTAAGATTCGAGGACTATAAGCATCATAGTGTTACACAATTAGTTATAACGGTGAAGGTATACTAACAACGTACAATTATGGGAAAATTTTACACCATACATTTAAGGAGAAATTTCGACGATTTCATAGAAAATTTTGATGATTTTATATTGCGAAATTACTTTCAAATGCGAAATTAATTTAACTCTAGGACGGGAGGAGTTATATGTACATAACGAGTCCTACAATGTTATCTTAACCTACTATTGCATCAGCCACCGTCCAACGTGAGTTATCAATTATTCCTGTTTTTCCTAAAATATTAATATTTCGGATAATTTGTCGATAAATTATGATATTAAAACCTCACGTACAGATCGTTAACGCAAAGTTTTACGACATTTTTTACCGCACTATTTGTCAACCATTGTTAGCTGGAACTAGGACCACTGTATGGTAAAGTCCTAACATATATAAGCTGGTGGCTGCGACCACACAACTCATTCGATAGCCTGCGACGAACGCATTCAATAGCCTGCGATCCATTCAGTTGCTTGCTTCTGTAAAATCCAGTAAAAGTCTCCAGTATTAAATATCGTAATCACAGTTACTGAGTTTACTTTAAAATCAAGTCCAAAGTGAAATCCCTTGCGAAGTCAGCATCGACAGCTCCGAGTCGCCGCACCACGCAGTCTACAATCTTCGAGTATTCTTCGGGACTACGAGTCCCCGAACCCACATCAACGTGTAACTCGCACACAACAGCCGAACACAAAACTATATTTGGCACTAACTATATTGGAGATATCTCAGTAGGTGTGCAGAATCCACATTCTTGAGACAGACCCTTTGAACGCCATCGCTGGGCTTAGAGTAATGAAATTTGGGATGGTTGTTTTTAAAAAAGCTCACGTCAATGAAAACCACGATGTAAATTTTAGGAGTTCCACGGAATCTTATGATTTACCTACGCCATGATTAACTGGCCATGGAAGTGCCATGGCAACCACCTAGTCGCATCATCCACTTCAAAATAATCTAATTTGCAGGGGGAAAGAGGGTTAATCAGTGATACGATACCTGATAGAAATAAAATGACACTTAAAAAAAAGTTACTTTACTTTTGATACATTACATTTATAATAGCATCACAGTTATCTACATAAATTGATTCACTAATATACATATATTTTAAACTTATCCCTAAAATTATAATTTCGTGACGAGAGTTCAGTTTGGGGAGTAAATGGAATGGTGTTAATTAATACGGAAACCTATAGTAGAAGATCCGTTTAAGAACGACCGTCACCATGGGTCATGGGTTTATGGATGAAACGTATTTTATATTCAATTTAATATGTCAATAACTATATTGCATATGGGTTGTCTAAAAAAAATCAGTACAGGATATGATTAATTAAAAATTAAAAAAATTTTTTTTTAAAGGTTTGGTTAATAGACAAATTCCATACCAATCGAAAGTATGAAGTCCATAGAATATGCAAACGTTAGGTTGCCAATTTTTTTCCCGTCACAACTCTCGGGTAGGCAGATATAAACAGGTAAATCGATACTAGTAACTTGCACTGGTCTAGTTAATCAATGAAAGTTAAATTAAACTAAAGATTATTTCATTACGAACACGGTGGTATAAGGTTGTCTGCGAAAATTTAGTCCTTAATTCCAGTTGTCGAATTTAAAAAAATTAAATATTGCTGCGAGTGAATATGTGTGACTGAGAGTTCGCAACCAACCATCCCATGCGATAGAAGAGGATACAGCATAGCAGCTGTTTGTAGTCCGTCCATTTAAAGAAAGAGTCGCACATATTCACTAGCAGCAATATTTCACTTTTTCAAATTCGACATTCGACAACAATTTTTGCAGACAACCCTATACCACCGTGTTCGTCTTTGTTTCCATTAAACTCATTCTAACCAGACCGGTGCAAGTTACTAGTATCGATTTACCTGTTTATACCTGCCTACCCGAGAGTTGTGACGGGAAAAAAATAGGCAACCTAACGTTTACATATTTGGACTTCATACTTACGATTGGTATGGAATTTATCTATGAACTAAACCGTTAATTTATTTTTTTATTTTTATTATTAATTAATCCTATCCTGGACTGAATTTTTTTTAAGACAACCCATATGCAATATATTTATTGACATATTAAATATAATATAAAATACGTTTCATCCATTAACCAGAACTGGTTACCGAACGGTGACGGTCGTTCTTAAACGGACCTTAGACTACTAGTCTATGAAAATACAAAATATCCATAGGACTAAAACTACTATTAAATTAAGGGCCGATTTTTCAATCCTCAGATAAACGGTCGAATAGTTAACAGGCCAATAAAGTTATTCCATAGTTTATCAGTCTGATAACTGGTTGTAGATTTTTCAATCGCCATTTATCTCACGAATAACTATTCGACTGTTTATTCGACGCTAACTTCAGGGAGATGAAACAAACATATGGCATAAGCAAATGTTAGAGCAGGGTAGACTATTTCATTGTCTGTCAGGTAAAAACGTCACGGTTAGTTAAAATTTGAGGTTATGTTAAATTATTGGTGTTTCGCGATAAGTACTTGTATGACTGTTAGTTACAAGCTTGTGGGGTTTTTACGCAAAACTATTGATTTTGAATTAACAATGGATTAAACAAATAGAACGTGGAGCTAATTTTAATATTGCTGAAATTCGATTGCTCGTGAGTTAAGTCGGCAAATATTAACTAATAATAATAATTCATTTATTGCATTCAATAGCCGAACAAGAAAGACGGATGCCGTGATAAAATTAATCCCACATGGTTAGTGATCAGGCCTGAATCTGACAATTCTTCTGTTCCTCAATGGATTTATAAATTCATTTATTATAGCCTCTTTGTCAATAGCTAGATCTTCAATGCTATCAATAATATCCATAATAATGACACTTTTACTTTATAATATACGAAATATGAACAAAGAACTGAACTGTATGAAGAAAATGCAAACGTAATATTTACACCATCTATTGACCATATGTTTTCAAATGTAACTATCGGACGTATAGCGGGTTATCTGGCCGTCGAAGGGACAGATAAAGTTATTCCTCAGGTAGTCGACTTATTCGTCGAATAAACACCATCTAATTGTTTAACTGAGGATTGAAAAATCGGTCCTAAAAACTAAACCTACTGGGCCTTTTGGCATGTACCCATCACGCAAGCAGCATTCCCTAGTCTATTGTTGTACAACGGAATAAAATTTAAAAATCTGGCATTTCCGATATAAATTACCTATAAGTCAAATTGTCAGTTGATTAATTATCTTACGTTAACCGA
>NC_133486.1:3162551-3209671 GCF_025370935.1 Choristoneura fumiferana
AAATCATTTATGGTGCACCACCAAAAAATTTCGTTTTCCTAGATATACCTACCTTGAACACAAAAGTTTGCGGAACACTAGACCATGTGGTTCTAGACCATCGAATGCCCTTGATCATAAGTGTGACTACTGATCTAAAAGTACACGAGAGCATATTTGCACGTGTTTTCGCAAAATGGATGAACCTCCCCAAAGTGGCTTTATTCGAAAAAAAAAAAAAAAAAAGATATCAACAAACCTTTCTTTATTGCACTATATTATGACTCATAAGACTTAGTTTATAAAAGTAAACAGTAAACAAAGTGGAGGTAGCATTGTGTAGGTAAGTAGTAAATAACATAAATAGCCCGATGTCAATCAATGGGAATATAAATCCATGGGCAATAAATTATTACAACAACGTTCGCTCGACGAAATCTGATTAATCGAAAAGTTTTTCGGTGCTGGGGGGCTAAGGTGCAACTGAATATAGCACGCTTATGATTAGCCAGGACATTCAGATGGTCTATTGCGTAATGCGTAACGTTACACTCAAATGACAGTTTTAATATGCGAAAACTGTCATTTGAAGGGTCCACGGAAGGAATGTGTCTAGTAACCTAAGAAACTTTTTGAGTTATAGCGGTTTGAAAGTTAGTCATTACGAACAATTAGTTACTATGGTTGCCATTTATTTAAAAGTGAAAAAAAAATATTTTATATTGTTTTCAGATTACTTAATTCAATAGTAAGTCATTGTACTTTGCGAGCTTTACATTTTGAGGATAAAAAATTTAAAAATGGTGACCGGGCACGTTCTTTCCGTGGACCCTTCATGTGATTGTGATCGAGCCTGTTAGAAACGTTACGAAATAGGCCCTCCTAGGACAACCGAAAAACTTTTCGTACAATTAAATATAAAGAAGTAAAAAAAAAAAATTGCGCTATGCTAAAGCTTAAAATTAATTATCATTTTTAAGTCGCCCCATTTGTGGCGTATCTGCTTATATAATTTTAACTTCTTTTACAAGCGTTTATTTTACCTACCGCAAGATTTTTCAATAAAATTCAGAGGCCGTATTGCCTTACGTTTCTGGCGCTTGCTATCGCAATGAAATGACAGATTTCGCATACAAAAACTGTCATTTGATTGCGATCGCGAGCTTCAGAAACGATAGGCAATACGGCCTCAGGTCGAGGTCATTTACCCCCTTATTCATAAAACTTAACAAGCCTATGTTAACTAACAAATGCTTTGTACCTTTCTAACAAATACAAATGTCGAAGTGACAGATAAGGACAAACGAATTTTAGCGGCATTTTAACTAAAATAGGTTTGATTGTCGTTTATGAATAAGGGGGTTAGTATTTTCTATTCATAAATCAACGGTAGCACAATAATTCTGGTTCTGCAGCGTCGGTCTACTCCGCGTCAATATAAGTACACTTCCTGGACCTTGCGAAGGGTGGGTACGGTTAAAGTACGACCTGTATTTGTCGATCCGGAAATAACGCCAATACAAATCTGTTCACTCAGGAAGGAGCGCCCCTCCACATTTTATAATTGTAGTTGTAAACGTATCCATACGACAAGTCTGTGTGTGCGTAGCTCGAACGTCGCGCCTTCGTGAGTGAACAGATCTGTAACGTTCTACTCGGTAATTTGAACCCCCAAGACCCAAGTTGCCGTAACGGTTTTAATTGACATACTAGTTCGTATAATTGAGTATTTTCCTGGATTGAAAAAAATAGATTTGTAGGAAACTAGCCCATTGTTGCGGTTTCGTTCACTAACTTTTTTATTTCCAAACCCGGCGTGGTGTTCAAAAGGCGTATTTACCCTCGGTCAAGGGACAATGGCCGGGGCGACAGGCTGCGAGGGCCGGCGAAGCCAGTTACTGCACGCTAGTGCGGGGCGGGGGGAGCGGGGAGGGGGCCTGGGGCGCGCAGGCGGCGCAGAGCGGCGCGGCGCGCGGCGACGCCAGCGCGCCAGCGGCGCGCGCGCAGACACGCAGCGCGTGCACACGCAGCGCCCGCAGCCCCAGCAGTGGTGCTGCCGGCAACAACAACATATTTCAGGCCCTATACTACGAAATGCAAAACTCCTAATTAACACAAGAGTGAGAGGGAAGTTACGATACGAACTTCGTATTTCGTGGTAGCCCCCCAGCGTTTCAACCGCCTTCGTGGTCACGTTTTTTTATAAATGGGATGTAGAATTTAATAAAATTTTCGATCACTTTTCAGACGTCCTGTATTTTTACTATTCTACTAGATAACCTGGAAACTTCTAGAATATCAACAAAAATAAATTGTACAGGTGAACGTGGTGAGGTGTAAAAGGTGAGGGAGTATATGAGTGTTAGCTATTCACAAGAGCTTGGCACGAATGGATTGAATGATTGAATGAAAGTATCGGTGTGTTACCTATTCACAAGCTGGCAAGAATGGTATTGAATGAGGGAATGAAAGTATCGGTGTGTTACTTATTCACAAGAGCTAGAACGAATGGATTGAATGAGTGTATCGGTGTGTTAACTATTCACAAGAGCTGGCACGAATGGATTGAATGAGTGAATGAAAGTATCGGTTTGTTACCTATTCACAAGAGCTGGCACGAAGGGATTGAATGAGTGAATGAAAGTATCTGTGTGTTACCTATTTGAATAAACTTCACACAAACGTGAAAACGTCGAGCATCTGTCATTTTTCTACAAAAATGTCATGACATTACGTTTGTTCAATCAATTCGTGCCAGCTCTTGTGAATCGACCTGTACTTGGCATAATAATAATTTCGCATAGCAAAAGCATCACACTTTTTTTCCAAGAAAAACCTCACACGAATTGCTAACAGAAAAATAAAGTTAGAATAGAAGTGCGTCTGTTCTCACATCACACAAAGCGTTAGGCAAAACAAAATTATAAGATATGAGTTTTGTACAAACGAGTTGATGTATGAATTTCGGCGATACGCTAATTATGTCAAACGAAACTATGCTATACGAGATATCGTCACTACTTTGAAAAAATCGCGTTGCTAAAATCAATATGTCAACAAAATTGAACCTTGACATAATGTTCATAAAGTTCACCTTTCTGCTGAAATGGTCCAGCGGCGTGGAACAGCTGCACTCGGTGACGCTTTTGATACTCTTCCAGTCCAGAGCCACCGAGTTGACCTCAGCTTCCAGCTCCGGTAGACTCGCCGGGATAGATTCATGCGCCTTCTGGAAACACGATTACTTTTAGTTTTTTTTTTAAAGATAAGAGGAGACGAAGCGAGAGTAAAATGTTATATTAAGGGGCTGTTTCACCATCCATTGATTAGTGTTAAATGACGGTTAAATGTGATGCCGTCTCTATTTGTTTTGTTCGAATAGATAGAGACGGCATCAAATTTAACCGTCAGTTAACACTAATCAATGCATGGTGAAATAGCCCCTAAGCGTGCGTGTTGCATTTGCATCCTTCCCAGTCGTCTATAACGGTTCTTTCCTGACTGCGCGCCCCCATCTCCTATAAAGCACCAAAAAACTATTCTTTGACCCTTCCGTGGACTCAATAAAAAAAACGTTAGAGCGATTCCACACTACGTCCGTTCCAAACCCGCGAAGGTCCGGAGTAGTCGCAGAACTTTTTTTATATTAAGTATTGTTGTGTATCAACGTCATAAATAAGTAATCACTTTTGTACCTTGTCGCTTTCAGTCGGTACACAATTTCGTATGGCTTTTCAAACATGACGTGAAAATGACAAGGTACAAAAATGAACACTTATTTATGACGTTGACTGTACGCAACGCATTGATCGGAGAGAAATCGATTGACGGAATCATACAAAAGGTAGTAGTAGCATAGTTAGGGCACTGCAATTTTCTTACATTCTAAATTGTTTATTAAATTTAAATTGTTTGGTACATTTGAATTGAGCGAACGAAAAATTGGATCGAATTCTTATCGTTGCCGTTGTAGTGCGAAACCGCTCTTAGATTGCGTTTCCACCGAAACTGTGCAAAGGATGCGTTGCGAGGAACGTATTTTTCATGAACCAATAGAAACGCTTCATTTACCTATCCTCGCACAGCACCTCTAGTGGAAAACAGCTGAGCGAAGCGAGGCGAGATAAATTAAGCGTTTCTATTGTTTCATGAAAAACACATTCCTCGCAAAACACATCCTCGCACATTAAAGGTGGAAACGGAGCCTGAATGCGGTTGTAGTGCGAAACCGCTTTTAACCTCTTCACCGCCACAAAACCAACTAAGTGAGTGCTGTACGCCACAGTAAAACCAGCGACAAATCAACTTGATTTTTAATTCCATTGCAGAAGGATTAATTTAGATCGAAAATACAAACTGAAACATAGATGCACAGAAAAACCAGAAAAAGAGACCAGCGCTGGGAATCGAACCCAGGTCCTCAGCATTCCGTGCTGCGTGCTATACCGCTACACCTCCACTAGACAGGAGTACAGACACGAATTTCTCCTGTGCACCACATATCTCAGCTTTTGTTTGTTTCTTATTTAGTCACTTAAGCAGCGACATTAGCGACACCTATGCTAAAGCCCTCATCGAAAAACTTGTCTGTACTTCTGTCCAGTGGTGGTGTAGCGGTGAAGACCTGGGTTCGATTCCCAGCGCTGGTCTCTTTTTCAGGTTTTTCTGTGCATCTTTCAGTTTGTATTTTCGATATGGATTTTACGGGATGACCGTAAAAGTAACAAAAATATGGAGTTGAAATAAAAAATACAAGAAGACTCCAAAAAAAACAATCTTAATTGGATTAATTTAGGTCATGTATAGATGACCGTGGCGTGTGAGGCAAAGGCAATCCGTTGGCTGTCACGACTAAATTACTAGGGAGGTGAAGAGGTTAAAGTTAATTAGGAACCGTGAGTGCGGCGTACCTCCGTGATGAGCGGTATGCGGTCCGGGCGCGCGGCCGCCGCGTCCTTCAACGGGTGGTCGTGATTGGCACACTCCAGCTCCGTCAGGGAGGAACTCTCGTCGTATATCAACCTGAAAGGACAGAGTACGCGGGACGGTAATACATTTTTCACACCTCTCCTTCAGAAAAGTAACTTTTCCTCCCTGTCGAGAGGGAGCAAAGTGCAACTTTTCTGTTCAAGGCTTTTCTAAGTGTTTTATTGCAAATGCCATTTTTTGAAGTTGATAATTGTAAAGCCACGCCATTTTCTATGCTGGTTGTTTTTTAATTATATTTAGATTTTTTTTCTTCAAGTTTCTTAATACTCGGTGTGAAAAGTTGTATGAGCCACTAGGGAGCAAAATTATTTTCATCTTGGGCGTTAACATTTGAATCCCTCATTACGCTCAGGATTCTACTATTGTAGAATCCTTCGCTACATTCTGGATTCAATATACGCCCTCGCCGTAAATACACCATTTTGCTCCCTTGTGACACAAATAACTATTTATCGTGATAGTGTAAAGGCGGAAAGATACTATAAAAACGCGACGCCACGCGACCATAATAAATATATGGGACTGATTAGTACTGACACGCGTTAAATTGCGTGCGCAAGCGCGGCGTCGGCTTTTTTTTATTCGACTGGATGGAAAACGAGCAAGTGGGTCTCCTGATGGTAAGAGATCACACCGCCCATAAACATCTGCAACACCAGGCAGGGGTATTCCAGATGCGTTGCCAACCTAGAGGCCTAAGATGGGATACCTCAAGTGCCAGTAATTTCACCGGCAGTCTTACTCTCCATGCCGAAACACAACAGTGCAAGCACTGCTGCTTCACGGCAGGATTAGCGAGCAAGATGGTGGTAGCATGGTAGCTTAGAGGGATGTTTTCTCAAGTTATAAAATATAAAGGTATTCGTAACTATAGTGATATCAATAAAGCAATTTAAACGGACCATTGACCGCTGAAAAAAGGACTTATCATCGAAAAGTTTAAGGTTTTATTTAATAAAAACATAAATGAAAAAAAAAACTATCAATTTGTCGATAACATCGATAAAAAGCGCTGCTCTCATCCTACAACATATCAATAGCCGCACGCAAAATTCCGGGCCTTCATTACATTATATTTAAATTAAATAACTACAGAAAACGAGTTAAAAAGCATTTATCTCGAAATGGTCATCCCCGATTGAGAAAGCAAGATAAAAACGAACTTATCCGACAAAACACGATCGAAAAACATTTATTATTCAAAATACATAATATATACATTATTCAAAAGGTCTGTACCAACTTGTTATCAATCTGCAGCTGCTCCGTTTTGGTTTCTATTTCGACGGCGTCGTCGTTCCCATTCTGGTAGTTGACGACGGTTGTTTCTTTGCTCTTCTCCTTCTTGCCTGACAGAAGGTTCTTGAACGTAGTTATCCTCTGCGAAACAAAACTATTTGAGCACAATTTATAATGATAAGTAGGTACAGTCGAACCATTTGATTCCTGACCCACCATAGAAAGTTCTCACAGTAAATGTCACAAATGTCACAATGAATTCCCTTGTCAAGCAATGCGATATCACTATGACTTCCTCTACGAAAAGGTTCCACGGTGGGTCACGCACGATTCTGTCGGTTCGACAGTACTACGGCTTTACCACACACACATACACACACGCACAAACGACCGCACGCACGCACGCACGCACACACACACACACACAAGCACGCACTCGGACACACACAGATGCGCGCACGCACGCGCACACACAGACGCGCGCTCGCACACGCACGCGCACACACACACACACACACACAAGCACGCACGCACGCACGCACACAAAAAGATCAAGCCTGTATTCCCACATGAGGTAGGTAGGGCACACGAAACGTTACCGCTTCGTTAGCCTTTGGGCTGGTACCTTGGCCAAGTAATTGATGTGGTGGTCGAGCGCGGAGCAGTGGTCTGCGGCGGCGGGCAGCAGGTCGCCGAGCGGCTCCCGCGGGTGCACCCCGCTCTCGTGCCGGCAGTACATGCCGCGCCAAAACCTGACGCGACATGCGACACGTTAATAGTTATCCTATCCTACCAATATTATAAATGCGAAAGTTTGTGTGTGTATGTTTGTTAATCCTTCACGCTGAAATGGTTGGACGCATTTGGATGAAATTGGGTACGTAGATAGCTGGACGTCTGGAATAACACATAGGCTACTTTTTATTCCGATATTCCCACGGGATACGGATGAAATCTTGAAATTTCAACCGCTGGGTTTGGAGTCATGAAATTTTGTAAAATCCCGGAATTGCAATTGTAACTACCATACCCAATAGTTTACGCGTGCGAAGCTGCGGGTACTCTAGTAAATAATAATAATAATCGTCAGGGAGCGTATCTGAGCCCAATGTTATAGGAGAGACCAAGGCGTCCAGACTCCGGTGGCTCGGCCACGTAGAAAGGTTGGGAGAGGATCGAGCCGTGAAGAGACCGTACTTGGGACGACTGAGTGGACGTACATAGACCGGTTGGTCGTCCCAGGTACCGCTGGAGGGACGAGGTCCTGTAAGACCTTTCGGACCTCGGGGTCGAAGGCTGGCAAGAGCTGGCTAGACCGCAAACCGTGGCGTAATCTGCGCCCTGAGGCCGTATTATCTACCGCGCGGCCGCTTGCTATCGCATTCATTATTTCTTTCTGTCTAACGGTGTAAGATGTTGACAGAAAGAGATGGTGAAACCGATGGCAAGAGCCCGCGCGTTAGACAATAAGGCCTCTGGTAGTAAGTAAGGTAGCGTATTCTTCACGCCGGTTTCGTCATAATGACGTATATGTGACAGATAAAGTCAATCAACGTTTAATCCTTTCTTACTAGTCCTAAGTAAGGACTGTACAATACAGATTAATCGTTCAAAGGTTAAATGGAAGATACCCCTTTAAGCGAGTTCGCCTTTGTACATCGTATGATCCTGTTTTCTGTTAATATCATGTGTTTTATGTACAATAATAGTATTTTATGCAACTGTATCGTAATAGGGGTCCTTAAAACACGAGTGTGATATACGCCTCGTTTCATAATAGGGTCACATGAGTGTTTGAAGGCCTAATTACGTACAGTTGCATACAATATTTTATCTATATCCATATATTAAATCCTCTATCATGTGTTCAAGAACCATTGAGAATGACCTGCATTAACTCTAACTAGGTAGGTATGTCTGCCCCACGATTTGCTGCTGCACGTGGTCGCGGCGCAACCTGTGCTGTAATGATGTATGAAATCTCGATACAGCCGTGTTCATAATAGAATCCAATGTCGTAATGCTGGTCATTACCTATGGTTTTTGAACACATAATTGAGGATTTACTATATGGGTGTAGATAAAAAGTTTTATAATACAATACAATTGCATTTTATTCAATATGCTTTGAAACATCATGACTGCGTGATGATTTACCTGATGCTTTGCGCGCTGAGATCAGGTTTGAGTGCGTCGGGATGCGCTTTGGGGTTGTAGAGTGGGTTTTTGTACTCGTTCAGGTGATTCGCCATGTAGCCCCATAAAGAGAACGTGCGCTCGGACAACCTGCGGTTACAAAATACATATTTATACAATCGTTAGAAAGAAAGACACTATCTCAAAAACCGTTAAACTTATTATTATACTAAATGACAGTATCTGAACGGCGCAGGTCTTGGTTTGAAGGAAACGCCGAACATAAATTTAAAAGGATCTGTATTTCCACTTCCCAGTTTTCATACAATTTTTAGATGCTATTGCGTGGGCGGTTGCGGTACAACTAACTTGAACTATATCTACTTACATATTTACTTAACATGCTTTCTATATATGTACCTACGGTATCGTACATGTTCCACACCGCGAGAACGATGATGATAAAATTTAACTTATTTCTAAACATGGTTTTATTTATTCCTATATATAAAACAACTGAGATCTTATGACATCAAATATATACTTAGCGGCGATAAACTTTATTCACTCTACATACAAAATTACCTATTTCCTTTTCTTACATTTGAGGCATTTGAGGGCCGCTCAGTATATGTTTTAGTCCGTCTCTATGGGGAGTACAGCTATCTTATAAATAATAGTAAGAATTGTGGAACCTTTAGCAGTTCCAATGGAAAGCGCTCTAACCTTTCCATCTGGCCCAGGAAAAACCTGTACAACTCTGGCCATTGGCCACTTTAGAGACCAAAAATCTTCAAAAATTATGTGAAAATATATATGAAAAATGTTCAGAATGACCCGAACTATCATCTCTTCGTTTCAACCAGAGATGTGCGAGGATATGTTGTAAAGATGGGTAAATCAGGATCTGAAGATTCAAAAGATCCGAATCCCTTATCGACTCCTTTCAAATGTTATCGACTCCGAGGAGTTACTAACTCCAACCAACCTAATAAGTAGATCGAGCGATTCGCGGTCGGCGATTCAGCACTCCACAGTCCCGCTCACTTTAATAGCATTAATTAAGAGATAGATGCATGATACGAATTTCAGAGCCGCTCCCCGGAGCCGGTTAGCCAGTAGTAAGTATATCCGAAGTCTCACAGATAAAAAGTCATTAGGACGAATCGGTACTTCAGTAGGGCTACTACGAAATTCGAAAATCGAGTGCTGACACTATTAGGGTGAAGTCACATCGAATCGCATATAGTAATACAAAAACGCATTATTGTATGAAGATGCGTCCGCATGCGGAAGGGTGAATTGATGCGGACGCATCTTCATACAATATTGCGTTTTTGTATTACTAAATGCGATTCGATGCTGATAGATGTGACTTCACCCTTATTATTTCATATGAGTATTTTATACATGATACAAATATTTTATGTACATACTTAAGTTTATTCTTAAGATTCAGTTTTTTTTTTTAGTATTCTTTAACATCAAAATGTAACAACATATATACTTCGGAAGAGCGGAGTCTTCTGTTACAGGCATTATGTATGCCTACTAGAAGGCCTCAATTATTGTTTTGTACACCATTTTGTTGTAAACTGAAATAAATTATTATTATTATTATGAGTGTGAGAGGGACGGTACGTTACGAACTTCGATTTTCGTAGTAGCCCTACTGTATGTACCTTGGTACTGAACCGAGCCGGATCGGCCATGGACAAACTAATAATCGCTCAAAATCTCCGGAGTCAATAAAGGAGTCGGAGTCGATAAGCGGAGTCGGTGCCGATACCGGAGCTGGATTTAGTGAATCAGATCCCTTCTCGGAGTCGAGATTACCCATGTCTAATAACTTGCGAGGAATGTGTTTTTCATGAACCAATAAATAGGAACGCTTAATTTACCTCGCCTCGCTCCGCTCAACTGTTTCCACTAGAGCTGTGCTGCGCGAGGATAGGCAAATGACGCTTTTCTATTGGTTCATGACAAACATTCCTCGCAACACATCCTCGCACATGACTGGTGGAACGCAGCCTAAAACCCCTACAGCCGACTGCCAAACATCCTGTATATTACCTAAGGTCCCGTCGGTCCTTCTGACAGTTCCCGACGAACGTCCCGTACTGACACGCGTGGACGTGGTCGTGTAGCGTCAACAAAAAACGCTCGTTGAACTGGAACGCCTGTAAAAAAGAATCGTTCTGAAATGTTGCCGAATATGGTCCATATCGGCTCGCATATAGGGAATGCAATCCCGACTCGAGTTCGAAAATTCGAGATCCCGCGGGATCAGAAATATCAATCCTGCGAGATCCCGTAATTTTCGGGATCTCGTATAGTTTCAAAAAATAAAGTTTGGATGACTGAAAACGATGAAAACTGCTTGGTTGTGATAGTGAGGTTATTTAAAACAAAATATTATTTGAAAGAAAACAAAAACCTTTATTCTTCAATATTACTACTAACAAAATAATTAAAGTATTTTTTGGAAGTTAGCATAATCAAAACAAAAAGTATAACTCAAGGAGATTAGAAAGTAGTTACAGGTGATTTTAAAAGTAGCTTCTTAAAAAACAAAGTTTATTAAGAGTGCTATCTGCTAAACGGCATCTAATGTCCGTTGCAATGTACCTAGCTGCTGAGAATGCCCTCTCCGACTCAACACTGGTTGGCAATGGCAACAGCGTGACTAAACAATTATAATGCAAACTGCTAAAATCTCCCCCTTGTTCCTTCACACTCAAATAAATCCTTTTTTTTATGACTGACTCTAATTTATCTAAGCTCGTGGATACACGTGTAAAAGGACTTTTAGACGCTCGCAGAGTTTGCAGACCACTGCCGCCCAATCCCGGCAATCTCGAACGGGATCTCGTCATATTATGCTTCGGGATTGATCCCGAAAAATTACACGAGATCTCGCGAGATCGGGACCCCGCGAGATCGGGATTGCATTCCCGCATACTTATCCGTCCGAATGTAATATTTGTCAGAATGATTGTTTGTCATAACTATTTTTACTCTGAATCCAATAACTGTTCAGAATTGCTATAGAACAAACCTAACCTAACGTACAGTTTTCTAAAGTGTGACCATTTAAAAATTTCACAAAAACTTACGGTTTCTTGCAAAGGTTACATACATTATGACTTGCGAAAATTATGCGACGCTATTATATCGGGTGTCCCAAAAAGGACGCAAGATTTCAATTTGCCGCCATTTTTGTATTTTAGTGCTGGCAACCCTAAAAAAAAACTATTTGACAGCTGAATGTTTAGGGTTTGTAAAAATGGCGGGTTATACGAAGGATCAACGCGTTTTTATTATTGAACAATATTTCAAAAGAAGTTTGGCGTGTACGGTTCGAAAATTCCGTGCAAAATATGGTCGGAATATTGACTTGACTTCATCAACTGTGAGCAGAGTGGTTGCAAAATTCAGGGAGAGTGGAATCAATTCATGATGTTCATTCCACTGGTCGTCCAAAAACAAGCCGTCAAATGGCAATGCTTTAAAAGAGGAAATTCGACGCTGCATTGGATAAATTCAGCCGCATCTATGCTAAATGATCATAGAAAATTTTGACAAAAGAGTGCGTATGTGCCAGCAAAGCCTAGGAGGACATTTGCCTGACGTATTATTCCACAAATAACCCTATTTTATGTATTTCAAGATTTTATATATAAATATATTATAACGAAAAAAAATGTGTTTTTCATCAATTTCAAATCTTGCGTCCTTTTTGGGACATCCTTTACATACACCAGCTCCGGCTAACGTTACTTCGATGCCGCAAAACATACGGCACCGCTGCAGTTACCTCGGGGCTCTGCTGCAGCAGCTGGCAGGTGCAGCCTAGCAGCTGGTGAACTGTGCCCGACCAGCCAGCCCTGCCCTAGTGGCGTCGCTGCAGTTACCGTGGGTAGGGCTTCTGCCGAAGTAGATGCCACATTGGCGTGCATTGAGCAGGCAGCAAGGTAGGCAGTGCCTAGTGTGCGATGCTGCGGTGAAATACTGCCTACCCTGGAACTGACCTAATGTACGCCTATGCTGCCAGGTGCAGTCTAGCAGCTGGTGAACTGTGCCCGACCAGCCAGCCCTGCCCTAGTGGCGTCGCTGCAGTTACCGTGGGTAGGGCTTCTGCCGAAGTAGATGCCACATTGGCGTGCATTGAGCAGGCAGCAAGGTAGGCAGTGCCTAGTGTGCGATGCTGCGGTGAAATACTGCCTACCCTGGAACTGACCTAATGTACGTCTATGCTGCCAGATGCAGTCTAGCAACTGGTGAACTGTGCCCGACCAACCAGCCCTGCCCTAGTGGCGTCGCTGCAATTACCTCGGTGCTCTGCCGCAGCAGCTGCCAAGTGCAGTCTAGCAGCTGCGTGAACACGGGCGAGCGTTCCCGCCCGTCGCACGCCACGTGCCCGCAGCGCATGGTGAATTTGTGCCCGAACGACAGCCAGTCCTTCTCAATCAGCGCCTGGAAAGAAATACCACATTAGCGTACATTAGCTAGCGAATTCACATGATGCGTAAGTATTGAAATCTCTAAAGGCCGCAAGCACGATCTAAGGTTAAAAAAAAACTTTGTTAAATCTGGATTAGGGGTGACAGAGCGTCAATATATTTTGACAGTATCTAACCCCTCTTTTTTCGAGCGAGCACGCCTTCGCGGTGCGGTCCAGCCGGCGCGGCAGTGTACACACAGACACGCCTCACGCACCTGGTACTCGTTGATGGTGCGGTAGTGTGGCTCCAGTAAGAGCGCGGCCAGCGAGCACGCTTGTGCGGTGCGGTCCAGCCGGCGCGGCAGTGTACACACAGACACGCCTCACGCACCTGGTACCCGTTGATGGTGCGGTAGTGTGGCTCCAGTAAGAGCGCGGCCAGCGAGCATGCTTGCGCGGTGCGGTCCAGCCGGAGCGGCAGTGTACACACAGACACGCCTCACGCACCTGGTACCCGTTGATGGTGCGGTAGTGTGGCTCCAGTAAGAGCGCGGCCAGCGAGCATGCTTGCGCGGTGCGGTCCAGCCGGCGCGGCAGTGTACACACAGACACGCCTCACGCACCTGGTACCCGTTGATGGTGCGGTAGTGTGGCTCCAGTAAGAGCGCGGCCAGCGAGCACGCTTGTGCGGTGCGGTCCAGCCGGCGCGGCAGTGTACACACAGACACGCCTCACGCACCTGGTACCCGTTGATGGTGCGGTAGTGTGGCTCCAGTAAGAGCGCGGCCAGCGAGCATGCTTGCGCGGTGCGGTCCAGCCGGTGCGGCAGTGTACACACAGACACGCCTCACGCACCTGGTACCCGTTGATGGTGCGGTAGTGTGGCTCCAGTAAGAGCACGGCCAGCGAGCATGCTTGCGCGGTGCGGTCCAGCCGGCGCGGCAGTGTACACACAGACACGCCTCACGCACCTGGTACCCGTTGATGGTGCGGTAGTGTGGCTCCAGTAAGAGCGCGGCCAGCGAGCATGCTTGCGCGGTGCGGTCCAGCCGGTGCGGCAGTGTACACACAGACACGCCTCACGCACCTGGTACCCGTTGATGGTGCGGTAGTGTGGCTCCAGTAAGAGCGCGGCCAGCGAGCATGCTTGCGCGGTGCGGTCCAGCCGGCGCGGCAGTGTACACACAGACACGCCTCACGCACCTCGTACCCGTTGATGGTGCGGTAGTGTGGCTCCAGTAAGAGCGCGGCCAGCGAGCACGCTTGTGCGGTGCGGTCCAGCCGGCGCGGCAGTGTACACACAGACACGCCTCACGCACCTGGTACCCGTTGATGGTGCGGTAGTGTGGCTCCAGTAAGAGCGCGGCCAGCGAGCACGCTTGTGCGGTGCGGTCCAGCCGGCGCGGCAGTGTACACACAGACACGCCTCACGCACCTGGTACCCGTTGATGGTGCGGTAGTGTGGCTCCAGTAAGAGCGCGGCCAGCGAGCACTCTTGCGCGGTGCGGTCCAGCCGGCGCGGCAGTGTACACACAGACACGCCTCACGCACCTGGTACCCGTTGATGGTGCGGTAGTGTGGCTCCAGTAAGAGCGCGGCCAGCGAGCACGCTTGTGCGGTGCGGTCCAGCCGGCGCGGCAGTGTACACACAGACACGCCTCACGCACCTGGTACCCGTTGATGGTGCGGTAGTGTGGCTCCAGTAAGAGCGCGGCCAGCGAGCACGCTTGCGCGGTGCGGTCCAGCCGGCGCGGCAGTGTACACACAGACACGCCTCACGCACCAGGTACCCGTTGATGGTGCGGTAGTGTGGCTCCAGTAAGAGCGCGGCCAGCGAGCACGCTTGTGCGGTGCGGTCCAGCCGGCGCGGCAGTGTACACACAGACACGCCTCACGCACCTGGTACCCGTTGATGGTGCGGTAGTGTGGCTCCAGTAAGAGCGCGGCCAGCGAGCACGCTTGCGCGGTGCGGTCCAGCCGGCGCGGCAGTGTACACACAGACACGCCTCACGCACCTGGTACCCGTTGATGGTGCGGTAGTGTGGCTCCAGTAAGAGCGCGGCCAGCGAGCACGCTTGCGCGGTGCGGTCCCATCCGTCGCTGCAGTGCACGCACACAGACACGCCCGACTGTATCGCCGACGCTATCCACTGGGACGTGTCCAATATCGATCTGCGGGAAGCGTTTGACGATTCACATTTTTTTGTTCTCCTAAAATCTGGCACTGAACCGTTGACAATAGTTGACATAAGGTAAGCTAAGGGGTCATCCATAAAGTACCTCACACTAGTTTTGACCCTTTTAGTCGACCAAGAAAATGCTTTACCAATTTTAATGACAGTTCCTTCTTCAGAAATAAAACAATAATGCCCGGTTCACATTATTCTAGTAAATTCGTTCCAGTAGCATGACACTGCGGTGCTCGATCGATAATGTCTAACTCGTTTGGTTTGTGACCTCGCAATGTAAACCGGGCGTAAGGCTGATTGTCACATGCTTCTGAACTTGTATATACTATTACTTATTCTGTGGTATAATTCAGAGTTGTCCATTTTCCATTTGCACCAAATGACACTAAACTTACGAGTCGTTGGCGTCGAAAAGGTTAAGCGCTACAAATGACATTAAACCTTAGCGTGGTAAAACAAATTCTAGGTCGACTACTTTCATTCAGCCGATCGTTACGTTTAACTAAGTCATTAATACGTCCGCTCCGCTCGCGGTGGAAACCGCACTTAAGACCTTTCGGACCCTTTTTTTTGGACCCGGTTTTTTTATGATAAATGGAATACAAGCAAGCGGCTTATAGACCAATAGAGTACCAGTAAGACAATATTAAATTATGTCACTGCTTTGTATTAATTGGGTACAAAACTCACTTTATATGTTTTAGCCATCCCGACGACTCCAACCCGCTTAGAAATGATGACATTGTTGGAGAGTTCTGTTCGCAAGCTGTAATTGAAAATTAACATTTTTAGATTTTTTCTTATTGTTTGTCCTATAAGAGCTACCTTCAAATAATAGACGGCGCGGACTTAACCTCCTAAGTCCTCGCGTACTTTATAAAAGACCAATCAACACTAAGAATAACGACCGAATGTAAGTACTTTTATAAAGTATAAACATTGTTAATTTAATAAAGAATTCTAAGAATTTTGAAACAATGTCCAAAATAACAAAGCAGGTATACCACGTCTAGGTCTTAAGCACAAAGTTTATTAAAAAATGTCTGGACTCGGGAAGTTTAAAACTTAAAACACAAAACAGATAAGTACAGAAGTCAATCTCATGTATGTATAAGTACTTCACTTTCCTATCTACACTCGGCGGTCGCTCTAGGGTTGTCAACTATGGCTTATGCACAAAAAACTGTCGTGGTAGTGGCACTCGTATCTAGTTGTTAGATTTAGGGGCTGTTTCACCATACATTGATTAGTGTTAATAGACGGTTAAATGTGATGCCCTCTCCGTCTATTCGAACAAAATAAATAGATACGGTCTCACATTTAACCGTCAGTTAACACTAATCAATGGATGGTGAAACAGCCCCTTATTGTTGAGAATGGAACGGGAAGAATGGAAATATAAATTAATAATAACTAAAATATTTTATTATTAATGTCATTGTTATATTACAAATATGTCACAGAAAATATCTTGCGGCGATTTCGACATTGGCGAAATGTAAGATTATTATATTTTAAAGTGTAATAAATTCGCATTCCCCATTATTGCACAAAAAGTTCACAGACGCGTGTCTCAAGCGGATGACACTCGCGCTCGCAGTGGTCCCAACCGGTCCGAGATATCGTATCCATGAGCAGTGTCTATGTGTGCGTTGCTCGAGCGCACTTTGTATGTAGATTGATTTCTGTAGGTACCTATCTGTTTTGCTCTTAAAATCATATTTCCCTCTCGCTGTGAGCAAGAAAGTAAATAATAATTAGAGCTTAGAGATACTAACCCAAAACTTTTTTGTTATTATTACAATAATATAGAAAAAGTGACTCACTTTCCACAAGTTTTTGCAAGCTCTTCCTCATAACGTGTATGTTCCCGATACCCATGAACTGGAATTTGATGTTTTCGTAGAACGCCTCGTTTTCATAGCCCTTGCCGGCTGCGCGATTTACCATTGCGTTTATCTGTGGATGAAAGTATACATTAATTAATGAAATCAGCCCACATCCACCCACTGCTGAGATGCAAGTAAACGATATTCATTTAAAGTTAAATACAATAGGTACCACGGAAAAAGGCAGGCATCAGTCCTATAAAACATATAATTAGTCCGCAAGTTGGGTTTTCAAAATTACGATATTTTTCTTTTGTCAATGCTGGGACCCTAGTAAAAAAAGGCGTTAAGTCTGCAGAAATTACGCTATTTTCTATTTTATGTGTATAGGGGTTGAAGTCAAAATCAGCTGTTCAACTTCTGCAGAATTAACCACTTTTTCACTAGGGACCCAGTGGACATTATAGCCGTTTAAATTTCCGTTTGACTTCACACTTACGTTCACTTTAGGGGCCATTTATGACCATTTAAAAATGGGGTAAGGCCGTTGTAATTTTTTTTTGATTGACAAAAGAAAAATTACGTGTCCTATATGTTGTTGATAACACTAACTGACGGACTAAATATAATATTTATTATTTTACTCAGGAATTTCAGAAAACTTAGTACTTTGTCACTGTATGCTTTCTGTCAATTTTATACAAAAGTTCAAACATAAAGTGTCAGCGACAAGGTACTAAAGTGTCAAGATTTTTTTAACCTCGACTTTACATAGCGGATAATGCTTATATTAAGTGCTCCCTTGTACTTATAGGGTGGACCTTACGTACCCGTGTGATCCGTAAGCACAATGGAGCGCGCAGTATCTACTTCATTCCAACAGGTCACAAACGTTCTTATTGATTAATATTTAAGGCCATCGGTTACATAAACATTAAAATATGTAAAATAGAGCCAACTCACCCGAGGCCTAGTGTCCACGACATACATGTAGCCGCAATTCGGATTCGCTCGCCTTATGAGATCAAGCATCTGTTCGTCTTCCATACACCTGAAAAAAAAAAGTAAATAAACACGAGAAAATAATATATTCCCTAACTAGGAAGTCTGTGAACACTCATAAACGTTTCATGGAATGATTTTAATCCCTAACCATTTATTAAGTAGCCTTTGCCCGCGGCTTCGTCCGCGTGGAATTCGGTTATCGCGCGCGTTCCCTCGGTAACTGTGCATTTTTCCGGGATAAAAAGTTCCCTATGTCACTCTCTGGCCCATAAACTATCTCTGTGCCAAAAATCACGTCGATCCGTCGCTCCGTTTCAACGTGAAAAACGGACAAACATACAAACACACACACACTTCCGCATTTTTTAATATTAGTATGGATTGAACATGAGCTGAGCGCCTTACAGTTCAACCACCACACGCGCAATCGGTGGCCAATGCGAAATTACACTATGTGTATTCATTTTTATGCCTGTTAAGTGTTATACCATTTTTATATTATGCGTGGTGATGTTATGTATGTCAATTAGGTTCGTGCCGGCAGCCGGCCGCGCGACCTGACGCTGGCACTGCCCAGCTGCGAGTGTTAGGCATCGTTGCTCACCTTGCGCTGAACCCGCTGAGCGGCTGGCTGCAGCGCGCGATGGCCGCCTTGTTGTGGTGCAGGTAAGCCAGCGCCGGCAGCCGCCCGCGCGACCTGAAGCTGGCGCTGCCCAGCAGGACGGCCGTCGAGGCTCGTGCGGGCACGTAGATCTCGCTGGGATATGTGTCGCATAGCTGAAACCAATAAAGGCCAAAGCTAGCGCGGGTGCACTGAGCGCGCCACGCCTGCGGGCGCGAATGCAGATAAAACCCTATGCACGCGACGCATGCAGTTAGCGCTGCTCGTACTAGTTTTCAATAGGCGTCCAGTCCACCCGCACCGTGCAAACCGCATCAGCTAGCATAGGTCCTATCCTAGCACGTAATGAATGGCGGTCTAACATTGATCGTTTCCTTCGGCACTTCCTGCTACGTATAGTGAAATTGTGGAATTATCTTCTGTCAGCAGTGTTTCCAGATAAATGTGACACCAAGGCTTTCAAGAACACGGCTTATACTTGCTTTAAAGACCGGCAACAGACCAATGAGTCCTTGAGTTGTTGGTACTCATGGCCGGTGTTGATCATTTCCCATCCCATCCTTCTCATTTTTTTATGAGTAGCTAGGTTTTGGGCCAGTACAGAATTTACGGCAGTACCTACCTACCGTAGAGTGAAGAATAAGCAACCCAGAGAACGAGGGAAGCGTGAGTTAGGTATCATGCTTTGGATGCAAGACGCAGTCAACTGATATTAACAACTTCCCTGTCCAAGGAGTCATTATGATTTCATAGAGTATTTTGGGACAAGCTCAAGAGTCTTATACGACTCGTTTTTACCCGACTGCAAGGAGAGGTAACGTTTTTCGCGAGTATTAATGTGTTACCCAAACGTGGCTCAATGCCCCAGTTCGAGCAGTATGGACGTGTAGAAAAAAACCCTTACCTAACATAAAGGGTGCCCGTGGGATTGTTAAATAAAAACATTGTGTGGGGACAGTGAAGTTGTTAAAGTGGTCACCTCATAGTCTTTATTGGCAGTGCAGAGCACCCACTGTTCGTTGGGCACGTTCATCCGTTGGAACTCTGTCTGGACGTCGAAGAAGTTCCACCCGGCAGACTTGGGCAGGTCCTCGGGCGTCGACTTGTAGTGGAAGCAGTACAACTCCTCGATTTCCGCTGGAACAACAATTTTTTTTGTGAAATCAATTATCTCTGCGGAGCATTTCTTAACTGGAGTTTTTTTTTTCATATGTTATTGTTGTGTACGCAAAATACGGATCTTGCTTGTGTTATCCCACTTTCCACTACGACTAAATATTATAAATGCAATAGTTTGTGTGTGTAGCTAGGTGTGTGTGTGTGTGTGTGTGTGTGTGTGTGTGTGTGTGTGTGTGTGTGTGTGTGTGTGTGTGTTTGTTACTCCTTCACGCTAAATCGGCTGGGCGCATTTGCATGAAATTTGGTACGTAGATAACTGGAATAACACATAGGCTACTTTTTATTCCGATATTCCCAAGGGATAGGGATAAAATATTGAAATTTCAACTGCTGGGTTAAGAGTCATGAAATTTTGTACAGTGTTGTTCTAAACACAACCTCAATGAAGATCACGATATAAATTTTGGGATTTCCCAGGGGAATTTTGTGAAATTCCGGAATTTCAATTGTAACTACCAGATCGAATAGTTTACGCGTGCAAAGCCGCGGGTAAACTAGTATTATAAATGCGAAACTTTGTATTCTGTTTGTTTGTTTGTTACCGATGTTATCCGATTTAGACAAAATTCTGTATACAGATAGTTTCGAGTCCCGGGGATAGGCATAGGATAGTTTTTCCCGAAAATTGCATAGTTCCCGCGGGATAGCGATAAACGAATTCTACGCAGACGGAATCGCGGGCAACTGCTAGTCCGGAACATACATACATATTTTTACGAAATTGACACTGCATCATTTTATCAATGTTGTCAAAACTTCAATTATTGGACTGCTTAAATAGCTAAGCCTAGAGTTTTCAAAGAACGTCGCTGTATTTTACACAGATTTGAGTACGGGTATATTGAGAAGAATCTGTCTTGTAAATTGAAACGAATGAAGCTGTTCGACACAGATCGCTGTCTCGGGTCGAGCTAAGCTGCGGAAACAATTGATAGCGGGCACGTGCGCTAGGTGTCAACCAGACCCTAAACCACGAAGTGCAAAATTCTAACTTCGTATCTTGCCGTCCCGTTGACGCTAATATTATTAAATACGAGAGTGACAGGGACAGGGACAGGGTTATCCCGTGTGGTGTCGGGTAAGAATTACACCTCTCCATTTCTTCCGTGGATGTCGTAAGAGGCGACTGAGGATATAGGTTAAGGTATACCGTAGGTGACAGGCTAGCAAGTTAGCAACCTGTCACTATTGTACCGTTTTTGTCAAACTTAAAACCTAAAATTAGAAGTGGCTCCGAAGCGGTTACGTTTCGTGTGCTCTGCCTTCCCCATTTGGAAATACAGGCGTGATGTTTGTGTGTGACAGGGACGGTACGATATGAACTTCGATTTCTCGTAGTAGCCTTTTCTCTAGGCGCCTAGGAGATTCAGCTGTATCCACCAGAGGTGTGCTGTGCGATGATAGGTAAATGAAGCGTTTCTATTGGTTCATGAAAAACACGTTCCCCGCAACACATCCTCACACATCTCTGGTGGAAACACGGAGCCATTAGCTATCTAGGCGCCCCGGGCGAGTCGTGCCTTTGGCGCTATTTTAGATACGACAAGCGACAAAATGACAGGGCGTGTTTGTTAGACGTAGAATACTCATAGTCACTCCTACGAGATAAGTCTGTAAAATTTAATACGCTGAGTCAGTCAGTCAACATTTTTTTTTGTAAATTTCTTAATAAATAATTATGTTTACAGACTGACCTACTGCAGACCCCTGATACACATGCTACGATACGAACCCTTAAGGAGTTCGTGGACCCTACTTTAAGAAAGCCTGCTTTAAATTGATAAAAGTAGGTAAACGCGGTTAAGCTGAGCTGGCGCGCGGCGCCCTGTAGTAGGTACCTGGCGCCCAGGATAGCCACCTTGGTAGAACCTAAAGTCTGATGTCAATCTACAGGTATTACAAAAAGATCTGGAGGGTGGCATCGCTAAGACCTTTACAGAGTTCTAGGAACGTTTTCTTTCAACACATGCACACCTGGATAACAATCAGTACACAGTGGTTGTCCCAGTTGCGGACTCACTCACCTGGTTGACTCAACCTCAGCAGCGTCTGATGCATTTCATGGCAGTCCCTCTCCCGAGGTATGACGAAGAAGACCGACTGGAAGGTCTTCGTGCGGACCAGCAGCGGCGAGCCCGTGGTCGTGATGGGCAGACGCTCCACAGTCGATATGTGCATTAGGAGGATCTGTAAGTGCAAGGTGGTATAGTGAGCAAAGAAATTACTCATCATCATGTAGTTAAGAGCCTAGCTCTTGTCGGTGGAGTAATCGCCATTCTGTATGCCTCTCTCTGTCAATGCTATGAGCTCCTGATACGACATTACATTAATTTTCTCTTTGACTTGATCCATAAACGCACATCTCGGCCCTCCCCTGCCTCTCCTGCCCTTTATTTTCTCTTCAAAGAAACGTGAGAAGTTGTTGTTGATTGAGGATTGGGCTATCATAACGGAAAAAAATACTATGATTCCTAGTCTTCCACAGCACAGCGCTGGAGCTAGCTCATACTTAGCAACGTCTGCTATTGACCTGACCGACCACAGTCAATGCACACAAACAACTCACCCATGTCTCTTTCTTCATGTCGTGGTCCACGAATATAAGGTGCGTGGTGGCGAAGTACAGTGTGCCCTTCGAAGGGTTCCGCAGGTTGTATTTGTCCATGAGCTGGACATTCTCCAACTGAAACAAAGACAACCACTTTATTACAAACAAGTTTGAAGTTGCTTACAATTTCATCTGAATCACGCAGAAACTTTGTGATTTTCCGCGATAGAAAGTAACACGTTAATAGCAGCGTAGCGTACTGACTCAGCGAGATACCTGGCGAAACAAATGCACGAACCACTATTTGACTTTAACTCATCCAGCTGCCAATATACCTACGCTTTGCAAACGGTTAAGAGGAAGGCGTAACAGTAACAGTGATCATCCCCATAAAATGCCACACTTAATATTAGCTCCAGAGTAAAATGCCGCTGAACAGATGGATATAATGTAGAGTTGCCAACCCCAGGCCCCGTTTCCCCAGGCCCAGGACACATCCTGCTTTTGGGGTGTCCTGGGGCGTATTGGAAAGTTTTTAAGAAGATTCCTGGGTTTTTAAAGCGTCTTGAGAAGGTCATGTAGTTTAAAATTAGCACGCCATCTTAACATAATGGAACTTTAAGAGTTTTGATTTTACCATTTGCCGCGGATCCTTAAGGCTGCGTTTCAAACAGAGATCTGCGAGAAATGAATTTTTCACGAACCAATACGAACGCTTCATTTACTTCGCTGTTTCCACCAAAGCGGTGCTGTGCGAGGATAGGTAAATGTTTCTTTTGTTTCTATTGGTTCATGAAAAACAAATTCCTCGCACATCTCTGGTGGAAACGCAGCCTAAAAAATATTTTTTCCTGTTGCCTACCACCAAATATCAAAACTCCGAAAAAGCTATCAATGCACGGAGAATATCTGTTTTATTCGTTACCGAATCCTCTGATGAATGATGATGGATACGGTCACTAAATAACCCCGATCCATTTCCGTACGCAACCGATCTGGCCCGCGGGAATACGCAGCCGAATTTTTTCGCACCACGTATATTAATCAGAGTGAGAGAAAGCATCCAGTATTTTAGAAAATCGAATACCTACTGCGTAAAGAAGCCACAGCAGAGCGTGCAAAAATATCTGATACGCCTAATGGCCCTATTTTATGTACGCTTGTTGCGTCAGATATAGGTCCTGGTCCTTGTACAGGGAAGTGGACAAATCAAGACACTGGACCTGGTAACTGGAGGAGTCAAGATAGCTACACAATATGGACTTGTGAGTAGGAAGATATAATTTACATTAGCATGCTTGTAGAAACGTAGAACAAATCGAATAGAATTATGAACGTAGTTATTACACGATGATTGTTTATAGGTTGTGGATCCGGCATCAGGCACCAATTTTTCTAATTATATGATATATTTTTCGTCTCTTGACTGCCGATTAAAAAACATTGCGTATATATAGATATAGGAAACTGGACGAGTTTCGAGTAAGACAGTTGACGAAATAGTAGCAATACTCAAGAAGATAACATTTTGAGATTTGTACATTGACGACATGGCATGGAATAATTTACCTAATAGCAAAGTTAATAAAGATGTCGAAAAAAGAACGTTGACATATTCGTCCTGTGCCGTTAAATGAATAAATGGCGTAATTCACGCGATTAAAACATAAACATTAACGTATTTTTATACTCCAATGCATGTAAAAGGACGTAATATGTTTGATAAGGGACATAAAAGGCTCCCATTACAATGAAAAACTCATAAAAGAATACGTTCAAACGTAACCATTGTGTTTTATGATAATTATGATAACGGTGCCTTACAATTTATTTTACCCGATGAACAGACATCATCAAATCTGCCACCAAGATCTCTATTATATAATGTGTTAGCCAAGCGGCCAATAGAGACCGATCGAGAAGAATCGCGAAGGCAGCGTCCACAATGACGGACGATTCTTCGCCATGACCACGATCACTCTGTAAAGAGTGTCCGATTTAGAAGAGACGTATGTCTTTTTAGGGTGTGGTACCCAAAGGGTGCCAAAAAGACCCTGTTACCATGACTACAATGTCTATCACAGGGCTGCACTTCTTAACCGTAATTGTCATTCAGCCGAAATTTTCACACACAAATTTAAGTCCGAATTGTACTTTGTCGATTTTGCTTTTTGTAAAAGAGCTACGCAGTCCAAGTTTTTATAACCACTTGTTGAACGTAATCAAGGCAATCTTTGAATATCTTGAGCACATATTGTCTCCAATAGGTTCATTTAATAGCCTATACTCTCTCTTCCTCTCTCCCAAACTCTGTAACGGCCCAGCTGCAAAGCACAGCCAAGACTCCATTTCTGTGGAAGCACACAGTTTCATCATCATATCAGCCATACTACGTCCATCGTTGGACATAGGCCTCGCCCATAAATCTCCAGTAACTTCGGTTGGAAGCGACCTGCATCCACCGTGAACCCGCGGCTTGAACCAGGTCATCCGTCCATCTTGTTGGTGGACGTCCTACGCTGTGCTTGCATATGCGCGGTCTCCATTCGAGAACTTTTCGGCCCCAACGATCTGTATGTTGCTGTATGGGCTCTTCTTGCTGTATGGGCTGTCCATTGTCACTTCAATGAGCTAATTCGCTTGACTTTGTAGTTACGCTTTACTCAAAGTGTTTTAGTCATATATATTCATATCATGCACATGTTATCTATCACGACTAAACTACGGTAACATGAAAACTTAAACAAAGACATAAGTACTTGTTGGCTTATATCAAGTCTCCAAACTTACTCACTCACACACTCACTCACCCACTCACTGTCACTGTGATGTATTAAGTTGTTGGGTTAAGTCAGAGGCGGCAGCGGGAATGGAGACAAAAAGAACTGTTTTTTTTTTACCATTAACACAAAGTTATTAATCGGCCCTTCACTATTTTTATGGAAAATATTTATTATAATATTTATTCGAGTTTAAAGTAATCATTCATGGTTACGTATGGAAGCACCAAAGTCGGGTTGGTGGTCTATGACTTTGCTAGCAAGACATGTGAAAGGGCGTAGGGTCAAAAATTAGCGAAATTAATTACTACAATTGCTACATTGGTATTTGAAATTACAAAAGAAAGTAAGATTCATGGTCTCGCTTTATTTAAAAAAACTCTAGTAGTTGCTGAACAACCCATGTTGTTGTTTAATCAAATGCTAAGCAAATAGCGAGCTGAGCTGCTTGTTTATGCATCAGACAGTTTACTTGTACAGGATAAGGGTGTCTCTCCATACGAGTTACGCTATTGAGCTGAACTTATCCATAAGATTGCTTAGAAAATATGAAAACAAGACAAGAGGATACAGCAACAGCATTGGGTAATATAACCTTAAATAGACCTTCCACTCTCACTGTAGCACTGCACTAGAGCATCATACTTTGGACATATTTTTTGAGATGGATACTGCAATAATCTTTAATGAGCTCCCAATAGAAGTTAAACTATCAGGAACAGATTAAAGTTAAGGGTCTACACCCCGCAGAAAATATGTCTAATATAGTTATATTGGTTTAGTTAACCACAGATAACAAGATCTGTTATCTGTGCAACTAACTGTTAATCATCAAATCTTATCTTATCAGGAGTTTTACATAAACACATATCTTGAACTATTACATGCGAACTGTGATACAGTTTATTTAAAGCCCGACATATTACAGAAGAGAAATCAGAGGCAAGTAATGGATTCAATTACACATCCTGAAGAAGCATAAGTAATCAAACTTTATTAATTTATGAATCCGAGCAGCGCAAAACCGTGAAGTGCTTGATGGAGTTTTAATTCGATTCAAAATATTCCTACAAAGGAGTATGAGAAACTAAATCTGTATCTGTGTATAATCAAAGCTAACATACATGTAAGTAATGTATTCAAATATAATTGTTCTTTGTTATCATTCTATTCAGTCCACGATTTTCGGTTTTCTCTCTGTTATCGCTCTCAACAGAACGTTTTAATGTTAATTAGGTATGTATGTACTTTTAGTCATCGAGGGGATATTCTACATATATAAGACACATAGCAAAATATTATATATTATATATACAGCACTGATATAAAGCAAGCTTTTATCAGTCAAAAGAAGTGTATTAGAGCTCTTTGTGACGTTGCTCCTCTGGAACCATGTCGGCCTCTCTTCAGGAGGCTGTATTTGTTAACTTTGCCCAGCATATACATCCTGGAGACATGTGTTTTTGTCGCTACCTATCCTCAATGGTTCAGAAAACCTATGGCAAATCCAAAACTGAGACCAAGAGATCCTTTGAAAATTCTATTACCGACATGTAAAAGTGCGTTATATTCCAAGAACTGTCATATAATGTCCATAAAAATATTTAATCATTTACCGCAACGTTTGAGACAAACCATTACCCCGATTTTCAAATTTAGACACGAATTGAAAAAATGGTTGACAGAAATGTGTTTTTATTCTATAACGGATTATTTTAACTGTAATACAATTATTTAATTATTATTAATCTCATTTAAATTTAATCTGATCAGTTGACATTTTTATCATAATTATTCACTTAGACATAATAACTAACATTGACATTATTTTTATTTTATATTAAGGTTATAAAACTTTATATTTTGCATGCTATTATAATTAGCTGTGTGTGAACATTTTTTATTGCTTTAAATTTAAGACCTTTATAACCAACACTTATTGCAAATAAATGAATTATGAATTATAAATTATATTCGAGCAATTTTCTATAAATGTGGATGTAGTTAGAAAACAGTATTTACTGAATAATTGTCCCAAGAAATTACTAAATAAGTGATAGACTTGATAGACAACGCACAACCTATCTATGCCACTGCAGCTCGAGACTTGAAACTTAGAACGCATATATCTCGAGTCATAGCGGTGCTACAAGGGATTTTCCGAAACTACCACAAGATAGAGGACTACATTATCTTGTATTCTTCCATGGGAACATAGCCGTCGAAACAAGCTACTCAAAGGTTTGACAAGTACAAGAACATAAACAATTTCTTAGCTTGGTAAACGTTATCCAACGTTAATGAAACCCAGACCGCCTTAGCTATCTACAGTATCTAATCTACCCACGCCCTAGTGTATTATGTACTCAGTAGTCTTAGTATGCGTATATTAAGTGAGCTTCACGCTGAATTACTTATACGTTACACTAAGGGAACCGCCTGAAGGCAACTCTATTAATTAATTACCTCAATGAGTATATAAATTCCGCTCCTACAGCTTAAATTAAACTTTAGATCCCTCCCTCGGCTTACCGCTAAAAGTTTGGACCGTTTTCAGATTTACTGTGAATGAAAACACAGCCCGATATTTTGGTAGGACAAAAAGTGCACTGATTATACATAATATATTCTCTATATATAATTTATCTTGCTTCAATAAACGGATGGTTGTATACTATATAGTATCTTGAAGGTACTCGCGCATTGATATTTACAATTTAATTGTTTTATATATTTTTGCAATTCTCGTTGCATATTTCAATGAGGAAAGATAGAAAATAACCATTTTCTCTGGTGGAAGTCGGGTAAGAGTGTGAATCCTAGTTAATCGAAGGGAGTTATAAATCAGGGCCTTGTGTGAGCCAGATAAAATCAAAAATATGAGAATTCTGACCATAGAACTAGAAGAAATCTTAATTCAATGCTAATAATATGTCGAATTCCAGTTATTCCATAAACGACCAGTAGTGAAAGTAAGCAATAATTTCTTTTTACTACAATATTTATGTCGTAAAATATCTGCAAGACTTCACAAGACAGCTAAATACAAGCCGTCAAAATCCCGGTTTTGTTCGAATTCGAAACAACTAAAATGTAAAGAGGGCGTCTTACAACCGTTTAAGAGACTAACTTCCTTGAAATCGGCACAAAATCCGAGCGCCAAGGGACACCGAGCATTACCGCTTTATTATTCAAAGCATCCGGCTGTCACACGAGAAAATTCAGAAATAATTTACGATTCAAGCGGCATTAGGCATCTTATCGTAAACCGTGAGGGCTAAAAGCCGACCCGGTGTCTCTGACGTAGACAAATGTTTCATTCGCGGGCACTCACTGGCTCCACTCTAAGTTAGAAGATAAATGCTCAGGACTCAGGTATTATAATCCGAAGTCAGAAATTAGAACTTCATGTCACGCCATCCCACTTACGCTTATATTATTTAATGCTGGCACTTCACTTGGTAAATTCACCGAAATATTTGCCTGAACGAAAGAGATGTACTATTACATTTCCAGCATGAGCGATGGAGATATCAATAGCGCTACGCGAATACGCAACGCCAAGTGAAATGCCACCATAAAAGGAGCCAGAGAGATGGTACCATACGAACTTCGAATTTCAAGCTCAGGAGTAGGTAGAACCCCAAGTATTTTTGTGAGTGCGACGACGTTGATATAATTTGCGAAACGTCGGGATTAATTAGTTTTTGACTAAGTAGCTTTAGGGAGCGGTAAGGTTCTCAAGACTAGGTAAAGCTACGCTGATCTTATCTTATGAGATTGAACTGATGATTTGGTTGTAAATAATGACGAATGGGATGCAAAAGTATTCTGAGACCGACCTCCTATTGTAAGCATTTTAAACCTTTGTACATGAAATTAGAAACAGATACACCAAGGAGAAATTATCTCTTAAAGGAATTTCTTCCAAGCACTTTATAAAGTATCAACATGAATTGATTAGCTGAAGTGATCAAAGCGAGAACCAACCAAGCACAATGTTTTTGTAATTCGCGGAACGTGCTTGACAGTTGAAAGCTTGACTGAAACATCTAATAATATTGTTCACATCGACTTGTACTATTAGTAAATTAGTCACAATTGACATTAATCAAGTTACGTACAGTAAATTAATTTTATGGATCTGTCAAAACCGCGTCCTCTCCCGCTTCCTCCACCTCCCACGCTTGCACCACACGCCAGTCAAGGTCGCGGCACAAAGGGAAACGCGATAACGCGCTTATTTCTATTTCCTAACCGTACTGGGCCATTTATTTTAACGACGTTATTAGTTGATGGGCACTTCATGGTTGTAAATTAACGATAAGAATTTTCTTGAGCGATAACAGTACTGTACGATGGAGACGAGTTAAGCACCTATAACATTTTGATTGAACAATTTGGTCCAGAAGTATTCTCACACTCTCCCTCCACTCCAACTTATATAGAATGATCAAAAATAACCCACCATATTTAAGCACTTGGTTTATTGCATTGTTGTGTTTCGGCGTGGAGAGTAAGACAGCCGGTGAAATTACTGGCACTTGAGGTATCCCATCTTAGGCCTCTAGGTTGGCAACGCATCTGTAATCCCCCTGGTGTTGCAGGTGTCTATGGGCGGTGGTAATCTCTTACCATCAGGTGACCGACTTGCTCGTTTGCCATCCAATCGAATAAAAAAAGAAGAAAGAAAAGATTAGTTTAACTGAACAGCCGTATAAAAGCTCATCGAAATTTCAGATTAAAATGTTCATTATTCATTTTATCATAATTATGGACTTATAATTATGGAGATGGGCAAATTTATTCGAATAAGAATATCCAAATTATGTCAATGACGAATAAATTTATCGAGTTATTGTTCTTATCCGAATAAAGTATTCGTGGAATAGTTTGTGTTGATAAAATATATTCGTGTTGTTTATTTGTATGGAATAATCAAAAAGGCCTTCAATATTTTCCGTAAATTTATCCGAATTAAATAACGGCCACTTTTCAAATGAAGAATGATTTATTCGCAGATAAATTATACGAGAATAAAAAAATCGTGAGTTTTGTTTATCCGAATAAGAAATTATTCGGATAAAAACTTATTCGAATTATGTCATCATCGGAGCTGCAGAGGAACGGAGCTAGACAGCGGAGCGGAGCGAGGAAGTAATGCGAGGCGGAGCTGGCGACTGTTTTTCTGTGCGGAGCGGAGCTTCGCCCCTTCCCCGCTCGCGCTCACTTCTTGGCCCCACTTCCCGGTTTTGTATGAATTATTAAGCTATTTACCAACTTCCTGTCCACTGAAGCCGTGTAAGCCGTGGTGGCGGTGGCCTAGTAGTTTGTCTTATCGCCTCTCAGGCAGAGGATCGTGGGCTCAAACCACTGAGTTTTTCGAAATTCATCTGCAAAACATTTGGAATTTACCACGAGCTTTACGGTGAAGGAAAACATAGTGAGGAAGCCTGCACAAACCTGAGAATAAATTTAATGATGATTGTGAAGTTCCCAATCCGCACTGGGCCCGCGTGGGAACTATGGCCCAAGCCCTCTCATTCTGAGAGGAGGCCTGTGCTCAGCAGTGGGACGTATATGGGCTGGGATGATGATGATGTTCATTGAAGAGGACCGGAGATTTATTACAATTCCATTGGCGGCTTGTATCTCACCCACTGCTCCGCTGCCTCGCTCCGCTCCAGTGGGCAGGCAGCCTTACGAAAATGTTACTCCACGCTACTTTTGGAAAGTTCCAATAGGTATATTGAAACTGGATCATAAAAACAAGTGTCACTAACACCATACCTGTCACGGCTAATCACAATAAACTTCCATTATCTCCAAAGGGCTCACTTGGACACTTGATATGGCCGGCGTGGCGTAAAACGTCGAGACGTCGTCTCGAGAGACGTCCCAACCCCAACTAGTCGCGGAAGTATCGATAGTTGCGTTCGCTTACGATATTCGACTCCGACGTCGAACCGTTCGCACTCGCACTTGACAGCTTAATTAAGGTCGCCGATGTACATCTACATTTTGCCTTTTGCCTGCATTTTGTCTTTTTGTACAATTATTCTACGGATTTGTGGTTTTCAATAAAGAAATTGTATCAATATAAAAATGTCTGAAACTAAGTTATTTTACACCGTGTGGGTACGTGTTATTTTTAGATTTCTGTTAACTTTATGTGAGTAGTTCGAACAACTGGCGGGCCTAAACGAACGTCGAACGTCTCGCGCAGTACCCTTAGTGTAAGTTTTCGGTTACAAAATACGTCTCGATCGCGTATTTGTATGGAAACACGAACAGCGCCTCTAGCGGAACGTTTGCGATGTTCGTGTTTCCATACAAATTGAGATTATAACGCGAACGCGATCGAGCGAGACGTATTTTGTAACCGTAAACTTACACTAAGGGTACTGACCTTAAGTCTTGGTGTACCTAATGAATTTCTAGAGGCGGCTGTGTAAATATTGAACTTCTAAAATATCGACAGTCACCCTTGAAGCAGCAGCACTAGTGAAAACAAAGCTCTTTGAAAAATCAACTCTGACCCGTAGAACTAAGGTACCCTTTTGTAGTATAATCGGGTATCAAACATGTAGCAAAAAAAGGCGAGTAACACTTTCAACAGAAGGGATGGGATATTGGACCTTCTTTGAGGATAACGGTTTTTAGTTCGTGCTTATTTTCCCGCGGGAAGAGGCCATCAACATTGAATTGCCAATCGGTGCGGATTCATGTAGGGACCGCATTTAATAGGACTATATTTGGGGGTTCCCAAACTTGTTCAGTTTGCGGTGCTCCTTAATTAGATTGTTCAACAAAGGTGGAAAAAGCAACACGAGGGTATTTTGACACCATGCATAGCGAGATTATTATCTTCTTTACTGAATACAAACTACTTAAGTAATAATAAATTAATAATAGGAATAAAAAATGACACGCGACCTAAAAACGCGAGGCGCCTTTATGGCTAGAAAGCCATATAAGTTCATATTTGGTTTCTCATATCAGTCTGTATAATGTGCAGACAGAGTTTATTGCTCAAAAAATGAGTTATCAATCACTAGCACAAAGATTGAGCCTCAAAACGGAATGTTATTTCGCTGGTGAAAATTCAATTCAGTAGCTAAATAGCAGCCTAAACACTGACGACGTCTGTTATTAAACGAGATAGAACGATTACGAGTACTCCACCTGAGTTCTAAGAAGCAAACCGACACATAGAATTCACAAACCATTATAAATTTAAGCTACGGCATCTACATTCTGTTCTCTCTACTCCATCTGTAAAACAAAACGCATTTTCTTTCATTCTTGAACTCGTAATTAACGGATACCATACAAGCTAGGGGTGTAACTGCAGGGCTACTACTAAACTCGAAACTGGAAGTTCGTGTCGTGCGGTCCCTCTGACACTTATACTATTTAATAGTCGAGTCGAGTTTCGAGTTTCGTAGTAGCCCTGCTGAACTGGGATGTATCCTGCTTCAGGGTCCACACTAACTGCACAGCTTTAATTTTACATGACGGACCAGTGACCAGCGACAGCGTGAAAAGAGTAATTTAGATAGCCTCTGGCGTATGAAAGCTGAGCCTAATAATTGGCTGGGATAAGGATGCTAGTTTGTTAAGCTACGAAGCATTGTAGCTTTGCATTGTAGCGTCGTATGTTACAGAACTGTTTCTAGCTAACATTTTTATTTTAATTATTCACGATATTTACACTAGATATATTTGTTATGGAATCTAGACACCGTGATTATCTTATACTTTGGAATCCAGTGATTTCTTTGTGAAATATGTAAAAATCCGGGTGCGTGAAGTGCTATAGTGAGTGTTTTGTGTTAAGATTGACTGTTCATTGACAACTAGTGCAATGGTAGTGACAGTGCAAGCAGTCGACGCGTAAGAATGAGGGTAGAGTAAGCATGGTCTACGCATGATTACCCTTTTTGGAATTCCGGAAACAAATGGTTCGTCAGCTTGTGAAACAAATTACAATGAAGGAAGCCACTTCAGCTTCGTGTTGTTTATAATATATAGGTAAGTATATGCACTGACTATACAATGTATTTAAATTGACAACATTTATCTTATTTCGAAAGTCAATTGAATGTTGCATCAATTCGAATACATTGCACACACAAATGAAAATGCGAGGCTTAAGTTATTTATTTTACGTCAAGTTTATCGAGTACGAGAGTGCGGTAATTCCGTGAGCACGTGCGGTTGGAGAGCACCCTTTCGTCGCCGTCACTCGAGCACGTACGGAACTACGGACTGAGTGCTTTGCAAAGGTCAACTGTTCGTAAAACCTTCTGTGGAATTAGCAGGATGCACGGAGCTCCAGAGAACTATAGCGGATTAGTTTCGGTTTACTTGCTTATTTATCTCTGGAACATTGGCAAATTTAACCTCTTCGCCGCCACAAAACAAGCGAAATGACGTGCTCTGTCTGTACGCCACAAAAAATCCAGTGACAAATCGACTTGCTTTTTAATTCCATTGCAGTAGGTTTAATTTAGTCAGTGCAGTAGGTCATCATGTATATGTCGGCGGCCGATCGTAAAATCGGCCAGATTACGAAATTCCTAGGCACATCATGAAATGGCGGCATTTCATGATATGCCTAAGAGTTGGCCAGGCATATCACGATGTGCCTGAGAAACAATACGGCAGATCGATTAGAGCAGCGCATTCGTCGATATTCCTAGTTATTTCGTGTAATAATGACAATGAATGTATCGACGTTTCATCTGATAATAGTTGCGATGGTATTAATAATACATTAGACTGGGTAGTTGCGATTTCGGGATCTCGGGATTTCGGGCACGCACGCACGCACACACACAGACGTAGGGATGCACGCACGCACGCGATTGATTGGTGATGACGATGAGCACAGAAATAATAATAGGTAAAAGTAATAACTTGCAACTTACGAAGTAGCTTCTAAAACTCTTCGCTTCTCGTTTATAGTCGACGCTGGGACAACTGCCTAAGTCCTGCTTTTCACGAACGAAACAATCCTTCAATTATTTCAAAAATATGCAGCCACGAAACATAAGAAAGTATTATAAAGGACGCGGGAAGCCTCTCGATTTCCCACTTTTCCAGGTATTGTTCGGCAGGTGTTTTATAACGCAGCCAATTTCATCAGAATAAATTCATAAGAATTACTTATTTCGGCTCCCATAAAAGCTTACTTATTGGTATTCTGTAGGTAGGGTACCCCTCGACTCTGTCGTTCACGTGATATAAGCACGGCGCGAAAGCCTGATCTTGTATCTCAGTCTTACATATTACGTATTGTGTGTAAGAGAAAGATACAGAACGTTGTTTTCGCTAGCTGTTACTCGCGGTGTCTTATAGCTCTGTCCTTGGAAGCAGTAGATATCTTCAAGGATACCTACATAGTATAATTCAGAGCAGTTTATCACAACCTGCAAACGTGAAGCAGTACAAATGTAAAATATTAAAAAAGCTCCTAATTTCATCATGTTTCAATAGGAATAGGTCAATAAAGTTATTTTGATTATCGAAATAGGGACCATATTATATAGGATGTATATAATGGCTTCATCTGACAAATTTGATTAAAGTAAAATGTAGCAAGGCTCGGTTCGTAGCAATTACGGGATATTGGCTATCAGAACGGGATAAATGAAGGCACAAAAAGGGAGATTTTCAAGTGGTTTTGTGTCACGTTTAGTTTAAACCGGGATCCCTGTTTTTTTTTGTGTCCAGGCACCGCTTGTCGACAACCTAACTTTGGTAATATTTAGATAATAGATCGCTTTATAATATAACACTAATGTGAAGTTTTGGATCAACACAAATAGCTTTCGGTTTTTAGCAAAATAGGTCGGAAGGCCTTACTTGCATTTAGCCTTGGCATTCAAAACGTCAATTGCATTCAAAAATTTATAATGCCATGGTTACATAATTGTCTTAGTTTCAGGAAGACTTAAGGGGCGGTCACACCGCTGCTTAAAAAACGGTGACGGTACGGAATCGCAGTGACGTGCCGTAAACGTCACGACTTTTGGAAGAGAGCGTAAAGTTCCTGACGTTTATGGCACGTCACTGCGATTCCGCACCGTTTGCGTATTTTAAGCAGCGGTGTGGAGAGCATGCAATAAAAACGGTGCGCATACGAACGATGCGTCACTGTGTTCCGTACCGTCACCGTTTTTTTAAGTAGCGGTGTGGCCGCGCTCCTTTACTTTGTAAAACGTCTAGATAATGAAATGCACAAGTAGGCAGAATTACTCAATCATAGTCAAAATACCACCAACGGGACTTATCACGCTAACAGACGTACGAGTAACATCATCACATCATCCCAGCCTACATACGTCCCACTGCAAGGCACAGGCCTCCCCTCAGAATGAGAGGGCTTGGGCAGTAGTTCCCATCCCACGCGGGCCCAGTGCGGATTGGAAACTTCACACACACACCATTGAATTGCTTCGCAGGCTTGTGCAGGTTTCCTCACGATGTTTACCTTCACCGTAAAGCTCGTGTTAAATTTCAAATGTAATTCCGCACATGAATTTCGAAAAACTCAGAGGTGCGAGCCGGGGTTTGAACCCACGATCCACGAGTAACATGGGGTGACAAATAAAAATCACCAAGTACGGGTAGTTCGTGATACGAGTGCCGGTACTATTAGTGATCAAGTGTGGGTAGTTCGAAGGACTCGCGCTGCTAGGCAGACTTGACACCCCACACTTCAGTCTACTCGTGACCACGGCCACTGCAATGTTGCCGAAACGTCGAGGTAAATATTACTCGTGTGTGTTAGCGTGATAAGTCCCGTTGGTGGTATTTTGACTATGAGTGAAAATCACGAAAGTTTAAAACGTTCTAGAATTACTCAATTGTGTCAAGACCTTAGTCTTGATTGTATTAAATAGATTTACAAGACCAGATTAGACAATTGTGGCGTTATCTGGGAAAAGGTACCTTGTTGTCGGTATTGAGTTATTGATATCCCATAATCTACATACATTTAGCTATCGAACCATGTAAGAAACATGCATGTAGTTTAATAGATATTTTTTAAAAAAATGTTGAAACTCAAAAGCCAGAAAAGGTGATTATAAGAAAATTGAATTCAAACTTATACACCCAATAAAAGTATGTTATTGTTGGAAGTTACATAGATGACATGCTATTTAAGGAGTAGATTGTACGGGCTTTCAGGTTTCAAGAACAATTTTGTAATTGGACAACGGTTTTCCTATAGTTTACCTTGCCAAAGTGCATAAAGTAAAAAAAAAAAGGTTAATGGATTTTTTATTTTTTTTTTATTTATAGTATATTTCCATTGGATTTTATCGAAGGAAAAAATATTATGCGTAATGGACACTAAATAAGAACTACTCATTTTGAATTAACGTTGTTTATTATATAAAAAAAATACTTTAACAAAAATAACTTTGTTGTTTACAAATGTAATTAAACAGTCAAAATCAACAAACTTTTATATTTAGTACGCTAAAACATAGCCAAATGAGACCAAATTAACTCAACAAATCTTAAAAAACTAGTTTTTTCAGTCTCAAAATTCAAGTAAAGTTTAGTAAAAAGTTGGTACAAATCACTATATATTTTCTAAAAGGTACCTTATCGTCGGTGGTAAAATATTTAGTGATTATGAAGTGATATCATTTGAAAACGACTAATAACTTACGATTAATTTTAATAGTCTTAATTTAAGAACACTGTAGTATTAAAACTCTTACCAAAAACCTATAATTTTGTCTCAACACACTAAATGATTAACGTATTTGAAAAGGTACCTTATTGTCGGACGTAAATGTTTAGTGACATAGTTAAGAATAAGATCTAAAAAAATGCTTTTGATTTGTAGTTGTAACTATTAATCGTTATTATTATTACTATAAATCAACCTCTAAAGACCAGCAGGTGGTAGGACCTTGTGCAAGGTCCGCCGGATTGCTACCACCATCTTGTTCGCTAATCCTGCCGTGAATAGCAGTGCTTGCATTGTTGTGTTTCGGCGTGGAGAGTAAGACAGCCGGTGAAATTACTGGCATTTGAGGTATCCCATCTTAGGCCTCTAGGTTGGCAACGCATCTGCAATCCCCCTGGTGTTGCAGGTGTCTAAGGGCGGTGGTAATCTCTTACCATCAGGTGACCCACTTGCTCGTTTGCCATCCAGTCGAATAAAAAAAGACAAATTGGCGTAAATCGTCAATAAGGGCCTTATCACACTAGCGATTCGCGGGAGAGTTGAAAGCGAGGCAAGCGAGGCGCTGCGAGCGTATAACGATTTCGCCGCAAGCGCGCAACGATGTCGCTGCTGCGAGCGCATGGCGAGTTCGCTGCTTTAGCGCCAAAAACGCCATATTGTAGACTTTCGTATAATAAATAGGGCGTCTTCGGCGCTAACGCAGCGAACTCGCAGCGACATCGTTGCGCGCTCGCGGCGATATCGTTTCATGCTCGCGGTGAAATCGTTACGCGCTCGAAGCGAACTCGCTGCGCGCTCACCTCGCTTTCAACTCGCCCGCAAATCGCTAGTGTAATAAGGGCCTAACTGGCTACCGCTTAAGGGTGGCCAGTTATTGATGATTTACCTTACTCTAATTAAACGCATTTTATGATGATTCTTGACGTTTTTTACGCGCCGACAAGCACCGCAATGGGCCCGCGTGGGAACTAATTCCCAAGCTCTCTCATTCTGAGGAGAGGCCTGTGCCCAGCAGTGGGACTTATAGGCTAGGATGATGATGATGATGATGACGCGCCGACAAAGTACCGACGTCCGACACGTCTTCCAAACCGATACCGAGCGCACAGAAAGCATTCAAGAGCGGCACCGACAATAAGGTACCTTTCTTACTAAACTTTAAGGGATGTTTTAACTCATAAAAAATCGATTTAAAAACTTGTGTCTCTGTCAAATTAAAATTTAGACCCTGCTTATTAATATAGAGTAAAAAAAGAAAAAATGATTTTTTTCGACATTTTACTTCAAGCGCGATTATCTCGGAAACTAGAACCGACGACAAGGTACCTTTTACCAGATAACGCCACAATTTACCTACTAAAACATTATGATATTAAGTCGTTTTACAGCCAAGCCATTCCGTTTACTAACGCTTATAGCAATGGGGGCGTTTTACAGACCAGACATTTTGCTACCCAGACAATAATACAACTTTACTAGGGTGCTCTGCTCGCGAGGCATGGCTAAATGCAAGTAAGGCCTTCGGTACCGAACCCATTTAAATCCTAAATTAAGTGTACCATTTGACATAGCACCGAGTAGGTAATGAAATTCTTTACTGAAACAGCACTAAATGAGTGGGTTTTTAAAATACCACTACGCTGCGTCACAGAAGAACTTGGCCTACTTTTCTACCTTTATACGTAAGGTTTTTATTGTGTGCAGCGAGAGCCAATGATGTGAACGAACCTATGAAGAAGATCTTCCGAAAACGTCGAAACTAGTCAGACCGTTCCTGACTAAAGCCCCATTTAGACCATGCAACAACTGGCATGCAAGTTGCATTTTACAACATCGCAGACTATTGTATTGTGGGACAATGAATTCAGATGATCAAACAAATACCGTAATGTTGTGAAACTTGCATGCAAGTTCTCGCATTGTGTAGTACGTGTTTTTCAATCTGTGGATCGCGACCCCTCGGGGGCACGGGGATGCCCATTTAAGCAGCGTTTCCACCAGAGATGTGCGAGGATGTGTTGCGAGGAATGTTTTTCATTAACCAATAGAAACGCTTCATTTACCTCGCCTCGCTCCGCTCATCTGTTTCCACCAGAGATGTGCTGTGCGAGGATGTGTAAATGAAGCGTTGCTATTGGTTAATGAAAAACACATCCTCGCACATGGAAACGCTGCTTAAGGGTGTCGCGGTATCTTTAAAATGTCACCGTTATGTTGTGTACTCAATGTATAACTATGTTGTGTCACACGAGATGGACGGATGACCTGGTTAAAGTCGCGGGTCCACGGTGGATGCAAGCCGCTACCAACCGAGGCGACTGGAGGTCTATGGGGGAGGCCTATGTCCAACAGTGGACGTCCTACGGCTGATATGATGATGATGATGACTCAATGTTTTGTATTATCGACATAAGATACAAATAATTGTAAGTGGAGGTAGGTAGGTAAAAAATGTTACATTATTTATTGTCAAGTAGATTGTACCCGCGGCTTCGCATGCGTACCTGGGGGGCTGCTGCAAAATTCGAAAATCGAAGTTCGTATCGTACCGTCCCTCTCACTCTCGTATTAAATATTATAAGCATCAGCGGGACGGCAAGATACGAACTTCGAATTTTGCACTTCGTGTCGTAAGGTCTGGGTGGGTCATTATTCGAGCGTTTATTTTATTTGATTTATGTCAAATGGCATCAAATTTTACAGCCCATTTATCTGAGCCATTTATAAAATAAAAATTGTAACCACTAAAACGCCGCGGTTGAAACGCTCGTATAATGAGCTCCACCCATTGATTAATTTTACGTATTATACATACATACACGGCAACTAGATAACCCCTGTTTCACCATCCATTGATTAAATTTATTTGACGGATAACTGTGATGCCGTCTCTGTTTGTTTTGTTGGAATAGACGTAGTTTATCCGTCAAATATATTTAATCAATGGATGGTGAAACAGGGGATTAAATCTAGTTGCCGTGTATTAATTACGTAGTAGCGGAACCCTACACTGTGCGTGGCCCGACACGCACTCAGCTGGTTCTTATTATATCATAATACAGTGCTCAGGCTGTATCTTCGTAACTCCGAAACCCTTCCGAGCTGAAAACAATATCAATGGGTGAAAGCGAGTAAATATTAAACAAAAATATCTCTGACATAAAAGGGATGTTTTGAAGAATTCGCCGAATTTATTGGGAATTTGATGACTGTTTTGTATCCGTCTTTGGTTAAGTAAGGAATAAAATGTTTCTGATAAAATATATGCAATATATAGGAATTCGTTTTGATGCAGGGTTGACGAGGATAGTGAGTAAATTGATATGGGGCAGCCAGAGCAAGTACCTCATGATGTGAATTTAAGATCGGGCCCATACCTAACGTAGACGAGGGCTCTAATGGTTTACGCGTGCGAAGCTGCGGGTAAACACTTGTTAAGTACCTACCTACCTACATAAACATTCAATTTCCGAAGAAGCTAACAGTTTCTTACCGCAGAGCGGTTTTAGTTACCAGGATTCTGCTCGAGGTACTGGCAATATTTGTTCCCCTAAATAAACGCAATCATAACAAGAGGCTTTGATATAACCGAATCCGCTTTATCGAATTTCATAGTTGGTTTAATAACGCGATATTTTGAACGATGTTCCTATCTTACGTGATACATGTGTATTTAGAAGTATACCTGAGTATAAGAGTCCTTATGTAGTGTAAGTTTTTCGTCCCAACAAGCCTCGAATTCGTTCGCATCCGATTTCTTTATTTACATTATTCATTCTGTTACTGTTGTAGAGTTCGTTAGGCGAGTTGAGTGCAGTAACTTGAGTCTTAGCGCAGTGAGCTAAACATACGGCCAGCTAACTAAACGACGATTATTTTAGATTAAAACTTAAGGTTCAAATCAATTATGTTGCACACGAAACATAATTGAACACATTTAAACATAATATTCTGTACAGTAAGGCCGCTAGAACTAGACGCTAGCGGGCAGCGGCGCGGCAAGCGTTCGCTCTGTGCTTAGTGACAGGACAGAGACAGGGGGCCTACCATGATCTTTTCATAAACGATCCAAACGCAGAGCAGTTCAATTTAGGCACCTAAACTGAATCGTCGAAATTGGTACCAGACCACGACGTTTATTTCACAGAGCTGAGTCTCAATGGTTTACAAGTGAATGAAAGACCGATATTGTCTCTGGTCCGAAACTGAAACGCTTAGTCGTGAAAGGGATGCCGCTATATGTAAACCAAATATTGTATACTAAAACCTCTTTATTTTGGAAAACCATAATCTATGTCATTCCGTGTTCTTAGCAACCGTTGTGTTGTTGATTACAAATCAAATGTTTAAGCTGTCACTAATCCACGAGTCTTTTTTCTCACTGAAAATTTAGTTTTATCAATGAGGAGTTAAGAAGCACAATGTCAATTTGAATAAAAGTTTAAAAGTTCTTGAAATTTAAAAATATTCCAAGTAAAACACTTAAAATTCCAAAAGAATTGACAGAATGAGTAACTTATACTGAATCGCTAAATTTGACACTGAAGCTATTCAATTCTCATTCAAGTTACGCGTCATGGTACGAAAACCGCTTGAAGTGAGTTAATGAAAATGTCTATCGCTGTCGCTGAACCGTGCTTGAACTGAATCGCAAAAGTAACGTCGTGGTACGAAATAGCGATGCAGTTCAGTTTAGAGCCTAAACTGAATCGTATTAAGAGAGCGTGGTAGGCCCCCAGGTGTCCACTGTCAACTGTGCTGTGCGTGCGGTGCACATCCGGCTCGGCGGCGCGATCAACAGAGAACACGCTCGCGGCTCCGCTACCCGCGGGCATGCAGACCACACCCTAATAAATGTTATTTGTTATATAAAAGTGAGAAATAAAGAAATTTTTAACAAAAAAGTAAAACCGAGTCAAAAAAAATAACAAAAATGGAACCGACTACATAACTCTTGAAAATATTTTTCTAGGCAATCAAATATTATTAGAAAAACACAAAATATTGTTAAAAAACATGTGTTGTGTTGTTGTGTTATTGTTTTAAATATTGTTATATTACTTTTTCACTTCTAGCATCAGACAATTGAGGAACGAGCAAGAGTCTAATAAATAAACCCTTTATGTTCGCCTTTGTACATCTTATTATCCGGTGTTCTGTTATTTTCATGTGTTTTTATGTAAAATAAAGAGTTTTACAATACAATACAATAAAAATGTCATGGGACACGACACCAATTGACCTAGTGTAGTGTCAAACTAAGCAAAGCTTGTACTATGGAATATGGATACTATAGGTAAGCAAAAGATAAACATTCTTATATAGATAGATATATACATACTTACTTAAATACATATTGAACATCCAAGACCCGACTTTCATACAAATATCTGCACCGGCCGGGAATCGAACCCGGGACCTCAAACTTCGTAGTCAGGTTCTCTAACCACTTGGCCATCCGGTCGTCTAAATCAAATAGTTAAACTAATCCATCCATACTTCCATACTAATATTATAAATGCGAAAGTGTGTGTGTGCGTTTGTGTGTATGTTTCTCCGTCTTTCACGCCGTAACGGAGCGACGAATCGACGTGATTTTTGGCATAGAGATAGTTTATGGGCCCGAGAGTGACATAGGCTCCTTTTTATCCCGGAAAATGCACAGTTCCCAAGGGAACAGCGCGCGATAACCGAAAACCACGCGGGCGAAGCCGCAGGCAAAAGCTAGTCTAGAATAAACAAGTATAGTATAAACCCACTCGCCAAAATTAAAACGTATATATTTCGTTAAGTTTCCCACCGTTTTACTGTATACAAATATACTATATCTAGCTCCGTACTGGCTCTGTATAAGCCGAGACGGAAACCTACTACATACATACACCACATCAATTGCAGGGGATTATTGGCCCCGTTCAATATGTTATCCGTCGAGTACAGTCAGCAGCAGAAGTGGATGAGCGGTGGCGGTGCTCAAAATGATCTACAGATGACTATTGCCAAGGTGGAGAGTGTTTAGATCATTGCTTTTGACTGTAAGACGGTCAGCATCAAAAGTAGCTGCATACTTTTGTACTTTGTCGTTTTACAGCAAATGTGCTAATACGAGATAGTAAAAAAGTGATTCGCTGTACAGTCAGCCATCAGATATTTCAGAGCGGCCAAGGTGGTCAAAAATATCGGCACATGCACTCTATTCAGGTATTAGAGTTCATGTTTCGATATTTTTGATCACCTTGGCCGCTCCGAAATATCTGATGGCGACTGTACAACATAACTAGTTGAAGATCGAGACTTTGCTGAAATTATCGTATTATACAGAGGTCAATGATGTCCAGTCGATTAGAAATTATTAGAAACCAGTAACTAAAATAAAAGCAAAAATATTAAGGTTTTTTTTTTAATGACAACCCTAATTGAATCTACGTAATGGTTACGTTTTGATGTTGTTACGGTCCCTCGCCCCTTACAGGTACATCCTATATATTTCTTCAAGCGTATCTTGCGAGCAACGGAATAAACAAATAAGCAACATCAATTTAAATATCCATGTATTAGTAAAGACTGTAGATTTATAATTACTTCTACTTTTTCTTTTTTGCTGCGGGGGGAGGGGGTTTTTTTGCGCCACCTTTAACACCTTTGGAGAAGTCTTCACTTGCTCGCAGCAAGGGTGCGATGCGTTGGTCAGCCAGAGCCAACAGTTGGGAGCGACGGCTGCTAAGACAATCAAATGTCTTGTTGAGGCATGCCTCGAGCGAGTCGGCAGCTCGCACCAGTGCAGCAGATGCCTTTGTCGCCTCCAGAGGAGCGTAAGTTCCTCCTTCACCAAATAGTTTAATAACTGAGGCAAACCGAACATTTGACACACGAGCCGCTTGTATCCGTTGCTCTGCCAACTTCTTATATCCCGCAATTACTTCATCCAGGGATATTTCGAAGAGATTACGGTGTTTAATCAAACGGGGAGCGTAGCTAGACATGTGCAGTCTCTTTATTTCAGGATCAAGAGGCTCTCGACCTAGAATTTCATCCATACTCGCTTGTAATCTGTCAATCCAGTTGCAGAACGGATAGAGAGCTGGTGAGTCTAGTGACTGGAACTCTGAAGCTTCCACTGGCATGAATTCGACGAGCTCCCGGATTGCATCAAGGTGTGAATTGAGTCTAGCTTCGTGGTGACGCAGCTCGAGGAAGCGCGTTTCTCGAGCAGCCTTAACTCGCTCTGCTCTTATACTGTGAGACATCATCTTCATGGAGTATCTTATATTAATACCTGAATTTTTTTCGTCTGCCCAAGCCCGAGCCTGGCGTTTAAGCTCATCAGGTACTAAATATACATTACTTTCAAAAGATTCCAGAAAACCATTCTTCCAATTTTGTAATGCCAAACCCTGGAGCTCCGATTGCAATATGATACGAGGTAGAGGTGAAGTAGACAAGCTTAAATATCTTTTTTGCAGTAGGAGTAGTACTTCCCAGAGGCTCAGGGCTTTCTGGTGGTGGCTGGGCGTGGGCTCTCGGATGCCGCTCGAGGAAACAATCAAACTCAGCAAGCAAAATGTTAGCCATGGTTGCTGGTAAATTCATAAATTCCTCTATTCGACTTATTTCGGCCTCACTGTGGCGAAGATATAACTCAGCTGTTTTATCGAGCAAAACTATTAGGGCGTCGTAGAGCTGCTGTAGTTTCTCAACATCAGCGCAGCAACGTAATTGTTCTAATGCAATGTTGAATTGTATCTCGTTAGCAAGTTCTATGGAGTCATTACTGGTAATGAGGTCTTCGACAGCTGACATCGTCAGTTTCTGCGCAAGGGCCGAGCGCATTATATGAGCATCCCAGAGATGCCCCGCATTGTGTAATATAGTGTACGTACTGCGAAGGTGATCCCTAAGTTGATCAAGCTTTTTTCATGCTCAATGCATCGTTAAACGTTATCTCGAGCAAATTTTTCGAACTGGGTATTTTGCCATTGACGCAACTGGAGAGCCGACGCAAGGTACGTTCAATCATTTCGCCAATTTCGGTAGGCTCGTCGTCCGCATATTCTGATTCTTGGTGACCACCTTTACCGAGATCTTCGCGTAGATCTGTCAACTTGCCTGAGAATCCAGTGAAAACTTTGCGCACCGCATTTCTATATGCTTCCACTAATAGAGCAACGCATTCGTCAAATTCGATCACTCCTCCTAAGATATTTTTTAACGACGCTGATGACGAGCTACGTTTTTTGTGTGAATCCACAGCGCTTTGTGATCGCTGTTTCGAGGCTATTGTGCTGAGCGACGGCAGTTGAGCGCTGCGACTCCGATAGGTCAGCTGGACTCCCAGACAGAGTTGGTTTATAGAAGATTTCGCGCGTATCACGCTTTCATCGGCCTGCGCACGCAATTGCGCCACTAATTCAGCGTACGCTCTAGAATTACTGAGCAACTGTTGGTTGGCTTCATAGCTGCGCTCGTCAAAGTCGTGCAACAAGTCCTTAGGGGTTTGATTGCCGACGGCTATAAGTAGCTGAAAGTGGCCCCTGAGGACCTCACGCAAGCCGTCGGCGCGTTCCCTTTCCAACGCTAACGCCTCTCGCTTAAATTTGTCCATATCTTCAACACGCTGGGAGTACAGTTTGCTGATAATTTTAGTGGCATCGTTGCGAGCTTCAGCCGTGAGAGGACCTTCGCTATTGTAGTTGCAGTCTTCCACGGCACAATTCATATCTGTTTGGTTTTGTTGGATGTAACTTTGGAGATTCTCTGCAAGGGTGCGTATTTTGGCGTCTACATCGTCGTTGAGTTTAGAGGCAGCTTTTTTGAGATCCTGGAGGATTATTTGGTGATCTAGCTCGCGTTTCTTAAGGTAGTTGGCGAGGATGGGTCCTCCACGGCGAGGCTCCCAGACGTCAGGCAAGGCGGCGACGGCGGCGTTGTCTTCCGTACACCCTGCCAACGCCACCAGCTTAGGGATCTCAGCACTACTACGCTCGCACGGACAACTAAGAGCTGAATTTGACAAATGGTTAAATTGATTACTTTCCATTATAATAAAATAATCTTGTACAAAATCGAATAAACATGTCAACATGAAGCTGTCACATCCAAAGTGACATTTTACGCAATAAGGGAAAATGAGGCCGCCATTCTGGAGCATAAGTAAAAAGGTAGCATCGCATGGAATTAAATATTTTTTAACAGATTGTACCTACATTTAGTTAATAAAATAAAAAATGATTTTATTTTAAAATATACAGTGCTTGACAAGAATTACCAGGGTCCCCGCACTAGGCTTCGCCTGTAACGCGGGGAACCAGTTAAAATTAAGATAATTAATTTTGGTTAAAACAGGCTTAATTAGGATACAAAACCTGAGTTTAGCTGTAAAACTAACTTAAAACAAAGGAATCACAATAAGGTAGTTAAATCACATAAATATAGAAAGGTAACAAAGTTTTGCGGTTGTGGTTGCATCTAAAATTGCTTCAGTGTCATCGTAACTCGTAAGTTTTCTTTTTGCCTCGTTTGAGGTACAGCCTTTTAGATTACAATAGTACTCAAATGTTACTCAAATGCAAATGGCTTGAATTACATCAATTAGGGTCTGATTGCCTTGACTGCGTAACGGGCAATTAGCTTTGATCTCGACAATTTCCTACACGGAACACTCAAAGACAAACAGTTTACGCTTATTTTAAGGAAACATTTGTTGATTGTAAATAAAACCAAACTGTATAAAACCTCTGCTTTACCCAGTTTGGTATTATTTAACAAAAATCACATTGTAGTTAGAATGCCGCCGTGTGTAACACAGCCTTTAAGGTAATGGTATGGTAACCGTGTATAATATATCTAACTCTTTTTGGTAAAATTGCTAATCGATCTAGAGGAAATTCGGCAAAAATTTAAGAATGACGATTGTAGGATTCGTAGTATAAGGATTCGCATTAGTAAACAGAAAATAATATAAACTAAGTAGTAAGTAGTCACATTACCTACCTTTATTAGTTACCTAACACTAAAGCGCATGAAAATCTTCGTCAGAACACCGAAGGCAAACTTTTAATGACTAAAAGCTACCGGAACTGTCCAAACTGTGTAGATTACTAACGGAGTTACCTTTGCTCTAGTTGCTTGAGATTTTGACTTAATTCTGACTTATCCGGTGTAAGTCGAGGAGTAGGTAACTTCGCCGAGGCTTAAACTTATAGCGAGTTAGCAAAAGTTTTACAGCTCCCCCGCCGCGGCTGCCTGCGTAAGCAGGAAGAGTCCGACAGTGAATAGTAGAAAACAGACAAGGTCCCGCACTGAGTGTTCCGTTAAAATTTTAAAGCAAGAGAAAAAAAAACGTAGCTTTTTCGTTTTGACGTATTTCAAATTGGCTTTTTTCAGATTGGACGTATAAATTCGAGTTGTCTAAGTATTTTCTCCATTTGTACTCAATGACAGTAAATCGCTCGATGAGAATGCCATAGTA
>NC_133486.1:3215526-3264554 GCF_025370935.1 Choristoneura fumiferana
GAAATTCATGTGCGGAATTATATTTAAATTTACCACGAGCTTTCACGGGAAGGAAACATCGTGAGGAACCTGCACAAACCTGCGAAGCAATTCAATGGTGTGTGTGGAGTTCACATCCCACTGGGCCGCCGTGGGAACTACTGCCCAAGCCCTCTCATTCTGAGGGGAGGCCTGTGCCCTGCAGTGGGACGTATATAGGCTGGCTGATGATGGATGATGATTCAAAGAGGAAACGCCGCCAGCATCTTCGGGACCTTGCCTAAGGGGAACTCTTTAATTAATTTGTTTTAGTTTAGGTTTTATTTTTATTTTATGTAAGTTTTTCAAATCTAGGACAGTTTTTTTAATTTAATTCTTCTTATCTATTTTATTATTCCTAATTGTCAATAAATTTATCTTAAGTGCGTATTACTCTACTTTTGGCGGTTATGTCAACGAACCGATCTTCCAAAGTTCTTTCCCTCCCTTTTATCTTTAGTATATTTAACCCGACAAACAAAGTATCAAAGCCATCCTCTAGTCTCCATATTGGCCATCGGTTAACAAGAAAAATACACAAAGGCATCCAATTTGCCAAAGTATCGTACATTGATAGCAGTTACCTATTCACAACGACAATATTTAGATAAGGTACCATATTTGCTTTCTATTTCCCCGAATAATGCTTTCTAAAGATCCGTGGAAGGAAAAGGATATGTGATTCTTGTTAGTGTATTTTATTTTATACAAATATTACTATTGTTGAGAGCTTTTCGGGAGGTAGTTTACCTACTTGATTCCATTTGCGGATCATTTTAGTTTGAGTTCCAAAAGAAACATTAAAGTAAGAGAAAAATGCAAAATCGAGAACGCAACAAAAAAAGTATCATCATCTCGATCTATGGGAACTACGGCCCAAGCTCTCGCATACTAAGAAGAGGCCCGTGCACTGCAGTGGGACATATACAGGGTGCCCATTTATATCGGTCAGTATGGGAAAGTCTGAAACTATAAACGACATACGAAAATTTCTTCTAGGACCATTACATCGATTTTAATAACAAGAAAAACTGCAATCATGCATTAAAAAAAACCTGTACTCAGCTCGGGAATCGGACCCGGTTGTTTTGATAAGAAAAACTTACACTATTTCTATTTAGATATCGATTGTGTACGTCTTAAGAAGTAAATGTGTCCATGAAACATTATGTCTAAAATGAATAAATGCATTGTTTTCACATACCTTAATTTATTTTAGTAGGTGTTCGAAGTTTTTTTTTTCAAAACAACCGGTTCGATTCCCGAGCTGAGTACAGGTTTTTTTTAAATGCATGAATGCAGTTTTCTTGTGTTTAAAATCGATTTCATGGTTCCTAAGAAGAAATTTTCGTATGTCGTATAGTTTCAGACTTTCCATACTGACCGATATAAATGGGCCACCCTGTATATGTCCCACTGCAGTGCACGGGCCTCTTCTTAGGATGCGAGAGCTTGGGCCGTAGTTCCACGCGCCTCCCAATGCAGATTTCGAGCTGAGGCCCAGGCCTCAGGAACCCAGGTTCGAACCCAACACCTCTCTGCATAACGGCTTATTTACTATAGGTAGTAAGAAACTCGATTTAAGACGTGAGTTAACCGGTTTTATTTCATTAAAGATGAGTGAGTCTCGCGGTAATTTCATGTTCAAAGGAAGTAAGAAGTAATGTCATAGACATGGATTTTTATTTTCAAACAACTTAAAAACTAACAAATTATAAACCGAACGTACTTAAATGACATAAAATGTTTGTTCCAGAAAAAAACTAGTCTTTTCGTTTAACGTTTAAAATACTGGCTTTCCATTTGCATTGCAAAATAAAATTAAAAGAAATGTTAATGAATTTTGTCATTTTTGAGGTTTTTACCTTGTTTACTTCATCATCCATATCCCAGCCTATATACGTCCCACTGCTGGGCACAGGCCTCCTCTCAGAACAAGAGGGCTTGGGCTATATTCCACGCGGGCCCAGTGCGGATTGGGAACTTCACACGCACCATTGAATTGCTTCGCAGTTTTGTGCAGGTTTCCTCACGATGTTTTCCTTCACCGCAAAGCTCGTGGTAAATTTCAAATGTAATTCCGCACATGAATTTCGAAAATCTCAGAGGTGCGAGCCGGGGTTTGAACCCACGACCTCTGTTTGAGAGGCGATAGGTCAAACCACTAGGCCAGCACGGCTTACTTGTTTACGGCCTTGTTTACTTAATGTTATGCAATTTATATAGGTAACGTTTTTCACATGTACTTAGTGCAAATTGTTTTTGGAAATATTTTTGAACTAAAGTTGTTTGAAGTGTAAATTGTACGTACTGATCGACAACCTTAGGGTGGTAAAGAAATTATTTTAGACTATACTTAATAAAAAAAACTAAAATAAATATAAACAAAAAGGAATGGCAGGTAAATTTGGGGCAAGCATTTTGTCGGTCCAGAAAAATGCCTTTAAACGGAACATATTTATTCAGTACTTCCAATAACCCGCTTCCGACAATGGACCATTGCACTAGAGTTTGGCGTAACGTCGTGTGCAAGGTACTAGCGACTTTCTTTTTATAAACTTTTATTACGTTTAAGGTTCAGAAGGGCTACTACGAAATTCGAAAATCGAAGTTCGTATCGTACCATCCCTCTCACTCTCGTACTAAATAATATTAGCGTCAGCGGGAGGGTACGATACGAACTTCGATTTTTGAATTTCATAGTAGCTGAGGTCGTATTGTCTAGCGCTCGAGCGCCTGCGATCGCTTTCACCATCTCTTTCTACTATCATTCTATAGTATATGACAGAAAGAAGCGTTGAAAACCATTATGATTCCTAGTGCGTTTGACATTTAGGCCTCAGGTTAATGTCAAAACTGCAGGCTCACAGTGGGGATGCCGCTTCCAACCGAAGTAAGTGGAGGTCTATGGGGAAGACCTCTGTTCAACACGACACAGGAGCAGCTTGCGGCTGCCGAAGTTTGTCAATTATATTTTGTTTGTTTTCTTTTGTATAATAAAGAGTTTACATACATACTTACATAGAAATACAATTACGTATACTCGCTACCTCTACTCCCAAGGACCACGTCCCAGCATTTCACCACTACGCACTAACTGTACATCACAACCCAGCGCCAGTCGCCACTGTCGCATACTGTTAATTTTGCACGAAGCCTGCCTCTAGTTTATTCCTGTACTGTATCTCTCGAATGCGAGCGAACACTTTGTTTATAATAGTATAAGAGCTAAATTGCCGTAGGTGAGGCAAGGCTTAGCCTTCTGAAACAGAGGTGTAACAGAGGGGCCAAGTTCGGTGAAAACTTCGTGCGTTATTATCAGGATACAGGCTACAAGCATTATAACCTAATCAACAAAAAGTTGTAAAACCTCGACTTTGTCATGTCAAAGTTCAATATCTCAAAAATGACTGAACCGATTTTGATAAAACATGTCTAAGAACTATCGCTAGAAAATTTGCTTTCAATTAAAAAAAACGCATTCAAATCGGTCCACCCGTTTAAGAGCTACAGTGCCACATACAGACAGACAGACACACAGACACACATAGCGGTCAAACTTTTTGCATCGGGGGTAATGTATTGTGTCAAACTAATAAAAGTTTTATTAATCCACTTTTAGCTACGGTATTTTTTACAAGATTAACTGCGGTTATTTCTAATAAACTGACGATATTTTGAACCATCTATCAGCATTATGAGCAGGGGCAGACTTTCTTTAGAATAAATCTATGAATATCCAGAAGCAAAAATGTCTGGTGTTAGATTTTTGCTGCTTCTTCTGCTTCAACATGTAAACTTCTATAATTATTAAGAGTCATGACAGCCGTAGCTCGCCATAGCAGAGTTTATGGACAAGTAAGTACCAATGATATTGAATATTATGTGGTAGTAAAAGAGGTACAGATATAATTATTACCGCGCCAAAAATAAAGCGCATAAAAGGTGATAATTGTAGTCTCTCATGCTTGCTGATGTGATGTCGAAGAAAAAGACAACAGCATGGACATGGTTTTAATAACAGGAGAAAAAAGGACATAAAGCATGGATGTGTGCGTGCAGCGTGTTTCGGAGTGAATATACGGCGTATCTTTACTTAAAAAAATCGTCGACTGGATAATTTTTCAAAACCAGACTCACTTCTACTACCCTTCATTTTGAAACTTGGCTTGCCACTACCTCGTGCCTACATAACGGTATCTAGGGGGTGATTTAAAACGAACGTATTTCCCGTGACTGTACAACATTTGGTGAGCCGGGAGTCTTCGGATAGTGGAACAATACGCTGTTAAATATGGAGTTAACGGTTACAATTCAAGTTGGTTCCCGGGATAGTAAGCGTTATGGGACACACAAATAAACAGAAGTGGAAGATGGTGAATTGAAAAATATCTTTCGAATCGAAAGCGGTCGAAATCAAAGTGAGAGCCGTGGTGGCGAAGAGGTTTGGTATAGTATTTTTTATTGTGTTAATCAAAGTAGAAATTACATGAACCGATTTTAATAAAACATGTCTAAGAACTATCACTAGAAAACCTGCTTTTCATTAATGAAAACCGCATTCAAATCGGTCCACCTGTTTAAGAGCTACGGTGCCACAGACAGTCACACACACAGACATACAGACACACATAGCGGTCAAATTTATAACACCCCTCTTTTTGCGTGGGGGGTTAAAAAATGAAGCGCCTCAAAGTTCCAGAGTGGAGGGCCGTGACTGCCGTGACGTCACACCGTGCTAACAAGTGCCGAATGGCATGACGTCACGCAAGACTTTAACTGGTTATACTCGTATATAGTTATCTTCATATTTTTTGTTTAATTGACAAAAGAAAAAATAACGTGTCCAATATTTCTCGTAATCGAACTGATAGACTAAATAATTACATTTTAGGCCACTAACCTATTAATCTGTTCTTTACTGCTGGAATCACGATGTTAAAGTATCTCACTTTGACGAAGTATGTTATAAAACTAGAACAAATTAATTAGAACGCGTGAAGGACTTGTTAATTGCAATTATGAACCAGCTAGCATAGGCTCTTACCGTGTTCTAGAAAATACCATCCGCTTCGCTTGACCCAGTAACCTTTGCCATACGCCTCTTTAAACAAATTAGCAGAAAAATATATCAAACAAAAAAAAATTGTAGAGCCGCTAAACATTTTTTTTTTTTCAACCAGAAAACTCGTTCAGTCTTTTGGGCACAATGCCACGGGGGACATTTCTAGATTTAATTTCGTTTTAAGAAAACAGTTCTTATTTCAGTACTTAGATTTTGGTGAGTTTTTCACTGTCTGGGCGATCATAAAATCTTTTTTGCTTATAAAAATGGAGGATTTGGTGTTTTTAAAAAATAGTTTATCCCGCGAGAATTTTTCAATTTTCCGTATATTTTCAACTACTCCATGGCCCTCACATTTCCAGTGTTCGTCTTTTTGCGCTTGTATGCTACGCTTTACTAATACTACGATTTGCTACAAATGGGTGCCAAATTCATGGACCTGTAGTACTATGTGGACAATACTTTATTAACCAATCAGAAAATTACTGATAAAGCTTTCGCAAAAATATTTTCCACAAATTATATACTAAAGATATGAAAATAAACCCGTCCACTGCGTCACGTCGGTCCAATCAACCGAGCGGTGACAGCTGGGCGGTAACGGGTTAATTTCGTATGCTAATATGTCGCCTTGTATTAAACGTACTACTGGCTCGGTGAGTTCTCATGGTTTTATCACCTCTAGAAAAAGGAGAAACCTGATAAATTTAGTTTTTGAACACATTTCGAAACGGTTTCTTATACTTTATTTACAAAGTGTCTTAGCTGATAAAGCTAAGGTGTTTTTCATGAACTTACTCGAAATTGTAATTTTTTTGAAAGGGAATAAATAAAAACTGAAGAACTTCTCTTTATAAAACTGCAGTAGGTTTTAAATTACTAGATAAGTACTTACATTACATAAAATCACTTTGACTTTGACCATAAATTCAATTTCGACAGACGCCGACACTTCTTCTTCTCTTTTAAAATATGGCTTTTCTGTCCTAATTAATAGGACAATTTCACCAGTGTCAAGTTAAACTCTCTTTGAGAGGCACGTTGTACGGTGATTGTAGTTTTTGCAACTTGATAGTAAAATTCCAGAAACCACGTGGAGACCACTTGCGCATTAAAAAATGTTAGACACGAGAGCAATATAGGATTTTGGGATCACTGTTCACTGTTAAGGTTAATCGCCGCATAAAACACTATCAAAATTATACTTCAACTAGCCAAAGAAACAGAAATAGCAAAATTAGATATTGTCTACATCCGCCATCTTCGAATGCTACAAATCGAATCACGCCGACACTTTTGTAAGTCGCTGATCATCACGTAACTTTGTAATCGAAAAAACTGGTAACAGTAGTACCTCATACTCTTATGTAAAAAACAAATACATTTATACAATTTCACGTAGATGTAATGAAAATATACTAACAATTTTATGAAATCTGAAATGTTCGAAATAAAGATATATATAACGGCGTGCGCTATAGTTATAGTTGATTATTGATTGCGAATTGTTTACTTGATATTTTATTTAGTTATTTATTGAAGGTAGTTTGATATTTATTATTTTTTAGAGCGGGTAACACCGAATGGAGTTGTAGGTGTCATGGCGGTGGCGGTTGGCATGTCATTCGTTGACAGATCGCCGCACGTAGTGCATGCCTATAAACCCATTGGCTCTAAATCCATTTAAATTAGTGCAATCCTTATTCTGTTTAATTGTTTGTGCTCTAAAATCATTAAATTAGTGATTCAGCGATAATACGGTGTTATTATTTTCGCGGTAGAATAACCTGAATAGGATGTCCGTCATGGATCAGTCCCAGGTATGTGGTCCGCCTCTAGCGAGTGCCTCCCGGCCACCTGACGCTGCGATATATATTTATTTATTTTATTTATCTCCATCCCAGCCTATATACGTCCCACTGCTGGGCACAGGCCTCCTCTCAGAACAAGAAGGCTTGGGTCATATTTCCCACGCGGGCCAAACACATTTATCTACTTACATTTTATGGGTAGGTACACAACATAGTTTCAAAGAGTACCTATTGATTTTGCTTTTTCAATTTTTTAAATTTCAAAAAACGGTAATCCAGTCATTTTTTAAGTTAATTTTATTGTTTTCAAAATATGTTTTTCAATTGTTATATAAAAAAATTTTATATTATATTGCAATATCTGATGTCAATTTTCCAATCAATGCCTCAAACTAGCTCTATTTTACATACATAGGAGCAATAATGTAAAACACTGATTATCATTCCATAATTGAGATGTATCGTGAAAATTGCATTGATATCGAATGTAATAAATTTACTAGCGGTCAATAAATCAAATTACCGGTACGTTAATTCAGGCGGAAATTTATTACTGGTGTTAATAATCTCGATTAAAAGGGGGTGGTATTTAGGCTGGGCCAAGCGCTTGGGCGAATTGGTGACATTGCGGTAGCATCGACAGGGTTGAATGATTATGTCTTAAAACAAATGAAGTTATCTAATAGTGAACGCAAAAGTAGTAATAAAGACAAAAACAAAAACCGGGCAAGTGGGAGTCGGACTCGCGCAGCGAGGGCGTCGTAAAAATTTGTAGGTATCTATGAATATTCAGTGTTAGCAGAGCCTGTCTCTTAAACAAAATGTACGCAGCATGGGGTCATTTTCGAGTACTGCCTTTTCGCAACGTAACGTTTGGCAACCTGTTTCATTTCGCAACTTTTCATTTCGCAAACTCTACAACTGTAAATATTTCAGGATTTATTTCAGGGCTATCGTGTAGAACCTTTTAGGTTAGGTTAGGTTAGTTTTATAAAAGTCCTGAAATATTTGCAGTTTCAGAAATATTAAACAGTTGGGAAATGAAACAGGTTGCCAAACGTTATTCGCCGAAACATTAGTAAACCGGTCATTTTAGATGGTTACTGACAGACGGACACGAAAAAAAAAAGATTTTCTGATTATTTTTTACATTGCCAAAGTTGAAAAAAGTTCATGTATTCAAACTTCAGCATTACCTTGTAGTACACAAAACTCTACAATACAAAAAATACAAGAAGGTAGTCTTGAATTATGTGCATTTTGGTGGACACTGCCAATTTAAGTGTCAATTTAAGGTCTAAGATCAGTAAGCTAGCTACCAAACATACCTACGTTCAACTGAGGTCGAAAAAGTTCCAACGGAAGACCAGCGTCGACTGCAAGGTTGACATTATGCTGGGTTGGAATCATTTCGTGACAATATTTGTCTCGGTTTCCGTCCGTTTTTTATCTTTTTATAAAAATGTCAGGAATAAATGTTTTTTTTTCTTTTCTATCTTTCTCTCATACCCAAGTTAGTCCTACTTGACGTTACAAAGACTAAGTAAATACCGTTGCTACCCGCAAATTAAATATTACCTCAAGCTTTTATTTCCGTCTCTATTACAGACCTGAGAGTGGCAACATTAGCACAAAACAGCGGCGAGGGCTCATAAATCATATCGAGACACGCCCGCGCGTTGTAAAGGATCTATACGAATATAATGTTTTGTTTTCGTTTGAAGATATCGTTAAAGTAGCTCATACCCATGGATGACCCATGGGGAATAAAGATAAGGTTTGATAAGCCAAAGGCTACTAGAAACACAAGGAAGGTTAGCTTCAAATAGTGAATCTAATGGGTTACAAATTATAGTAGTGGAAAGGGCCTACGCTAACTGACGCGGTTCGCACGGAGCTGGTGGACTGGACAACTATTGAAAAATAGTATTAGCAGCGCCAGGTAGCGTTGACCCTAATGTTTTTCAGCCTTTTTCATGACACGACCCTTTTAGTATTAACGCATTTACTTAACGCTTTGCACGCCACGGTCGGCAAAACGCGCACAGCTGAAAATCGTGCCATAGGTACCATGTCGGCATTTCGTGGCGCCTATGGAACGATTTTCAAAATGTTTTTTGTCGTCTGTGGCGTCTGTGGCCGACCTTGGCGTCCAAAGGGTTAATAAATAATATTAAACATTTTATTTACTTAAGTAAATTTTCCTCATCTATGTTTCACCATTGAACTTGAATTAAGCAAAACTAAGTTTTATGTCAGTACTATAAGAATTATGAATGTTATGATGTGTGTTTTGGTATCATGGTTTGTCAATTGCACTCACTTCGCAACAAATAATATTCGAACTTAGCTTTTGTTTTAGCTTGGTGTATTTAGTTTCTACCCTAATTTTTTGTTTTCATTTTAGTATCGCGGCCGCCGCATGTTTTTTGCGCTCGCAATTGTAATTGTAATATTAACGCTTATGTATAGCGATCGCGAGAGGGGGCCGCGACCCACAGGTTGAAAAACACTGCCCTAAGTCATTAAATAACATTTAAAAAAGTTGTTATTAAAAAAAAACATCACGACGTTTTTCTTCACCGAAAAGCTAAATTAAGCAAATGTAAAGTCATGCGCCACATCATATTATCAGCTTTCTATGTGGGTATATGGTATATGGGTTTGGACTGAATGTTAACAAAGTCAGTCAAGGCTTATCTTTTTATTTCAATAAGTTATTGAAAAAAAAAACTTTAATCATTAATCCATATTACCTAGAATTTCCTCTAAACCCGTTCACTGCCGAATGATTAATGCGCCACTATCTGATCGGACCTTTCCAGTAAGCGACGCCATTGTTAAGATTTCTAATTAATGAATCCTTTTGTCGGTGAAACAATGAAGGAAATACATTAATTAGTTTTTGTTTTTATTTATTTTAAAAGAAACGCTGCCAAATAAGTTGCATTCTCGATCTTTACATTTAAAATAATGTTCGTCGCGTTCGTGTCGTCACAGTGTATGTTTTTATGTGTTTAGTTTTGAAAATACAAACTGAAATATAGATGCACAGAAAAAACAGAAAAATAAGACCATCACTGGGAATCGAACCCAGGTCCTCGGTAATCCGTACCGCGTGCTATACCGCTACACCACTGATGGTCAACGGTACCGACACGAATTTCCCTATTCACCTCATATCTCAGCTTGTGTTTCTTACTTAGTCACTTCAGTGATGGTCTTATTTTTCTGTTTTTTCTGTGCATCTATATTTCAGTTTGTATTTTCAATTTCGGTTTTACGGGATGACCGTAAAAGTAAAAATTTGGAATTGAAATAAAAAATACAAAAAGATTCCAAAAAACCAATCTTTGTTTAGTTTTGGTCACAAATTTGATAAATAAAGTTTAAGAAACGAACAAAAGGCCCGACGTGACTTTAACACCTATGAGTAAATGAACTACAATAATTTTGCTCACCCGCGAACTTTTTCGGGCATAACTTTGCAGAGGTCCATTATCAATTGACTACAAGTAATTACTTTGCTCACCCGCGATCTTCAGATGAGTATGAGTAGCATATCGAAAATACAAACTGAAACATAAATGCACAGAAAAGCCAGAAAAATAGACCGGCGCTGGGAATCGTACCCAGGTCCTCGGCATTCCGTGCCGCGTGCTATACCGCTACACCATCACTGGACAGGAGTACAGACACGAATTTCACCTATGCACCACATATATCAGCTTGCTTGTTTGTTTGGATGAACGTAAAAGTAACAACATTTGGAGTTGAAATAAAAAATACAAAAAGACTCCAAAAACTAATCTTAATTTGAGTATGAGAAGTTTATCCTTGTACAGCCGAGGACAAAAACATCTTTACACTTTAGTATCTTTTCACTGTGCATACTGACAAATTTATACAAAAGTTCAAAACATGAAGTGACAACGACAAGGTAGTAAAATGTTAACATGTCTTTGACCTGGAATGTGCATCCACAACGCAAGGTGCGTGTAAATTTGACTTCATTAAAGCGGATATAGGCATTCAAACTAAAAGCCCAACTAAAGCAAATACAATGTAACTAAACGGCGTTGACAAATCCACAGCGATATATCAGCTGAAAGCCAGTAATTACGTGCCAAACAAAGGACGTATGTAAATATAGAGATATTGCGACGGACAGACGTATGCGAAAATTATACGGTGCGGATTTTCGGTGCGGAGGGAGCGTTGGATGCTGCAAAGGAAAACGCTTTCGAATTTGTTAATTATTGTATTAATTTTTAGAGTAAGTTTTTTTTAATGAGATTTGTGTACCTTACAAGTGAACTACCTATACTGAGCGGCAAAAAATCTGGCCCTCAAATGTATGCAGTTATAGGTAATTTTGTATGTTGAGTATATTTAGCTTTTATCTCATAATAAAGATTGGTTTTTTGGAATATTTTTGTATTTTTTATTTCAATTCCAAATTTTTACTTTTACGGTCATCCCGTAAAACCTAAATTGAAAATACAAACTGAAATATAGATGCACAGAAAACCAGAAAAATAAGACCATCACTGGGATCGAACCAGGTCCTCGTATTCCGTACCGCGTGCTATAACCGCTACACCACTGATGTCAACGGTACAGTTACGAATTTCCCCTATGCACCTCATATCTCAGCTTGTTTGTTTCTTATTTTAGCCACTTAAGCAGAGACGCTAGCGACATCTATACCGTAGCCCTCATCGAGAAACTTTTTTTTTTCGGCACTCCATTGGAACTAACCGCTCACCCGGACAAGAGATGTCGTTACTAAGCAATCAAATTAAGAAAATAAAGCACATCGGGTAATACTTTCGACACCGATTTCAAAATCGTGATACATTATGCTGAGTTAGAGTATCTTTTAGCGTATTTTTCAGTCGAAAAAACAGCTACAGTATTTTTCAGCCGAAAATTTAATTTAGAGCTTACTTAGGTACTAAGCAACTTTTTGAATTATAGCGGTTTGAAAGTTAGTCCTCACGAACAATTACTATGGTTGCAATTTCTTTAAAAGTTAAAAAAATATATTTTATATTGTTTTCAGATTATTAAATCCAATGGTAAGTCATAGTAATTTTCGAGCTCCACATTTTGAGATTAAAATCTCAATTATAAAAAAAGGTGACTGGACATTTTCTTTCCGTAGACCATAATGATGTAACAACCTACAGATTTTTACGATTTTCTCGAAATCTCAAACTTAATTATTTTTAACTATTTAATTAGTCTTGGTAGTCTTGCAGCACCTTTCGCATTATGAAATTGCAGATTTGAAAAACGAATGTTTAGACGAAACATTCGGGCGTCGACTCAAGAAGGAAGCTTCTTTTGGACAAATCACTGTACTCAGTAAAAGAGTACAGTGAAAGTAATTGACTGATAATTATTTTGTCTGTCCCATGAAGTACTACAATGTTTATGTTTCATTTTTAAATTTTCTGTTTATATTTGTTTTAATTATTGTCATTTTTCACATTCTGTGACTGTATATTTTTTATTATTTTAATCATCGCATGTTTTCCAACCATGTAATACGTGTGTATTTCATAATTGTTTCTTTTGGCATGATTTTACTTATTCACATATTATTATTCTCGTATTTTTGAAAAAAAAAAAAAAAAATTATTTGATCATTGTTTTTATTCTAATTTTGTTTTTGCCTCATGTGAATTCTTTATATTTTGACATTTTGTGTGGAATGTAATGTAATTTTCCTCTAAACCCCTAATTAGTAGGATTAAAATTAACTATTAAAATCAATGGTTAATAAAAAGTAAATCTAGTAATAATTAGCTTGAAATAAAATAAAAAAACATATGCAGCCTGCTATTTATGCAGTATTGAATACACTGTCCTTCTCACGAACACCGTACTAAAGGCCGGTCATTAAACAGGGATTTGAAGGGTCGAGTGGACCGAAATAAAGTTAGTCTCGAGTATAGTCTATACCCTAATAGAGAAGCAGTAGAGTTATGTCTATTACGGTGAACAGGTAATCAAAGCGGGGGTCGATAATCTCTATTTGGAAGGAGCCTCAATTTATATGTCTATGTATAGGGAGGGGGTTGGGATGTGAGAACATCATGTATAATGACTTCGCTTTGACTTAAGTATTCCATGATACGAGTATTATAATTTGGTTGGAGCGCTGTTTATTGAAGCCGTGGTGGCCCACTGGTTTGACCTATCGCCTCTAAAGCAGAGGGTCGTAGGTTCAAAGCCCGGCTCGCAACTCTTGAGTTTTTCGAAATTCATGTGCGGAATTACATTTGTAATTTACCACGAGCTTTGCGGTGAAGGAAAACATCGTGAGGAAACCTGCACTAACCTGCGAAGCAATTCAATAGTGCGTGTGAAGTTCCCAATCCGCACTGGGCCCGCGTGGGAACTATGGCCCAAGCCCTCTTGTTCTGAGAGGAGGCCTGTGCCCAGCAGTGGGACGTACCTATATAGGCTGAGATGGATGGATGGATGAATGTTTATTGGCATCATCATCCCAATGTACGTCCCAATGCTGGGCACAGGTTTCCTCTCGGAATGAGAGGGCTTGGCTCGTAGTTCCCACGCGGGTCCAGTGCGAAGAGGTATCTTCACACACATCATAGAATTTCTTCATAGGTTTTTGCAGGTTTCCTCACGATTTTCCCTCCGCCGTAAAGCTCGTGGTGAATTTCGAATGTAATTTCGCACATACATTTTGAAAAACTCAGCGATGCGAGCCCGGGTTCAAACCCACGATACTCTGCTTGAGTTGAGAGATAGCTGAACCATTTAATTATATAAACCACCGCACCGGCTAACGTTACGAGTGTAGAATATGAAATCAAATCCGTAGAATTATTGACCTAGCAAAATATACGAATATTTTTGAAAATAATTTATTAATAATTTATTATTTGTAGGTGTATTATATGCGTTAATACAGTTGGCGTCTCTGAGGTTTTCAGTTTAATAATTAACACTTTCTTTGTTTGACATACATAATGTGTAATGTATCTGTATTTTAAATTAAAACCACACAAACCTCCCTGATGCAACTCGTGTGCGCTTTACCTTTGACGTGTGATATAAGTTAATATCAAGTTAATTCCCAACCCGTCCACGTAACGTCTGGGCCAGTTTATCTGCAACTTAACTGACGGTTAACCCTGGTTTAAGTGCTATCGCGACGGTCCGGCTGTCGTAAATTAAGTATTCCGATACAACCTGGCTCCTATACTTATGAAAGGGACGCCGCTATGCACAGGTGAGTGCATCCTTGTCGGGTTTGAGGTATTTTATGAGTGAGCTTTGGAGCGTACGAAAGTTCTAGATTTCAACCGAAGTAGTGCTTTGGCACTTAGCATTCTTAGGGGAAAAATGATATGCTTATCATATTATATCACTTTTAGTACGTATGTATAATAAACTATGTGATGTGGTAAGGTGTGCAACATAAAATAAACAAAAAATAACTATGAGGCCATTTTTAAGTCATCATCATCATCTCTGCCTATATACGTCCCACTGCTGGGCACAGGCCTCCTCTCAGAATGAGAGGGCTTGGGCCGTAGTTCCCAAGCGGGCCAATGCGGATTGGGATCTTCATACATAGCATTGAATTACTTTACAGGTGTGTGCAGGTTTCCTCACGATGTTTTCCTTCATCGTAGCTCGTGGTAAATTTCAAATGAAATTTCGCACATGAATTTTGAAAAACTCAGAGGTACGAGCCGGGGTTTGAACCCACGAACCTCTGCTTGAGAGGCGATAGGTCTAACTAGGTGCAGCTCTAGGCCACCACGGCTTTCAAACCTAGAGGCCGCCACGTTGAAAGTTACAAACCACTAAGCCAACACGGCATTTTTAAGTGGAGCAAGTCAATTTTAGATTTTATAACCCCCGACGCAAAAAGAGGGGTGTTATAAGTTTGGCCGCTATGTGTGTCTGTGTGTCTGTCTGTGACACCGTAGCTCTTAAACGGGTGGCCCGATTTCAATGCGGTTTTTTTTATTTGAAAGCAAATTTTCTAGCATTGGTTCTTAGACATGTTTTATCAAAATCGGTTTAGCCGTTTTTGAGATATCGAACTTTGAATTGACAAAGTCGGGGGTTCCCCAACTTTTTTTTAGTTAGGTTAGGTTTTTTTAATGTGGTGTCTATCAGTTACGTGAAAAATAATATTTAACGTAGTTGGGCCGCCCTGCATACTATAATTTTTATTTATTTTGACATAAATAAATTACATAAAAAAGCCAGGTAAAATATGTAGCATAAAATAAAACAGTTTTTTTTTTTTTTAAGCGCATTATTAAGTATTTTTACAGATTAACAAAAATTGGCGGAGATGGCGAGATGACCTGGAAGCGGAATTGAGTGAGTGGCCAAATATAGCTCTGGATAGGGAGATGTGGAAGTCAAGAGGAGAGGCCTTTGCCCAGCAGTGGGACACAGTTATAGGCTAAATATAATAATAATTATAATAATAACAAAAATTACTCTAAGTGGGAAATAAGAAGCCTTGAAATTGAAAAATGACTGAGTTATTATTTTTTGATTGATTTTTGACAGTTAAATGAAATCGAGAATTGAATTGAGAATCGAGTGTATAAATTTATAAACTAGCTGGGCCATTATTCCAGTGTTTGAGCTGCCTCAGTTTTGTTGTACCTAATCATTTTTAACCGACTTCAAAAAACCTCCTCCTTTTTTAAAGTCGGTTAAAAATGATTAGGTACAACAAAACTGAGGCAGCTCAGTTACCCACCCCAGCCCCAGCTAGTTTATAAATTTATACACTCGATTCTCAATTCAATTCTCGATTTCATTTAACTGTCAAAAATCAATCAAAAAATCAGCTATCGTCAATAAACTTAGATACAGTTAGATGTGCTTTAATCTCTTCAATGTGTCATGAACATTACATAATACTTAGTAGATAATTACGTGACAGTACAGTAGCATCATCTTTGACGTGCAATTTGCCGCATGACTGACTTGTCCGGGCCACTAATTGCCCTTGGTTAGAAAAATCACACAAAGTATTCGTTTCAAAGCACCCAACTGACCGTAAAATGAGCTTGGCCTGGGGGTGGACAGTTTTCGGTAAAGGATTTTTCGTTTTAATTTTTGGGGGTTTTATATTGACCCACCACGACAAAGTGTATATAGGGGTGATTCCACTTTTATGTTGTACTATACTTCCGATGTAGTAGACATACAGAAACAAGAAAAAAAATATTCGTGACGACAAACTTATACCCCGTTTTTTCTTTACACTTACTTTTTTCAGCTCTTTTCATGATTATTGATTATACGCGTACATTACGCGTACACTGATAAACTATGTAATGTTTCTACAAACTCAAAAAATACAATATAACATAAGTACGAAATAGTTAATAGTCTTATTTAATTTAATCGAGCACCATTAATTTAAAGGCTCTTTCTGTATTATACTTTCTATTGTACGAAATAATTGAAGTTAAAATATAACAGTCAATGACCCATGTCAATGGTCGTATGAAAAATGAAAGAGCCGTATAAGTATAATAAACTAAAAGACTTCGAGTGAAATAATATTAAGGCCTACTGCTACTGTCCAGTACCAATCACTTCGTTCCCTTTAATTTCATTTGTCAAAATTTCACTTGTCATAACAACGTAGGTACGTTGTACAAGTGAAAGTTTGAAATTTTACCGTAAAATTTAGGTATAAACTGTGCTGTTTTCTGATTTACCTAATGTCATCTTATAGAGTACAGCATCCGCGCGGTTAGGTTAGTTTAATATCAATTCTGAAAAATATTGTTTCAGAAACAAATGACTTTATAAATTATAAGAAATGAAAATTTCAACATATATACGTCCCACTGCCGGGCACAGGCCACTTCTCAGAACAACAAGGCTTGGCCCGTAGCTCTCACACGGGATATGCGCGGATTAGGAACTTCAAACAAACCATTGTTTCGTTTTCCTTCACCATAAAGCACGAGGTAAGTTTTGAATTTTCAATGAATTTAAAAAAAAACAGTTGCAAGCCCGGGCTTGAACCCTCGATCCTCTGCTTGAGAGGCCACAGGTCAAATCACTAGGCCACGACACTGTAATCTATAGATATCTACACGTCATCACTAATCAATGTGACACGTCGTCGATGTGTCAATTTTATTTAACATCCTTTTAATGATTCAGCGATATTAAATGGACTCTTTATGACAGTCAGTAAATATTTTAGGGTACTTCTGTTTGAACCTGTAAAAAAGAATATTTATTTTGGTAGGTACTGCAAACACACATGTGCGGTAAAATAAAAAAATATGAATGCGGCACATACAAGAAAGGACCAAGTTCTTTTTTCTCTCGATTTTAGGGCCATTTACAAGGAATAAATAGCATTAATTGTTTCATTGTGTTCACAATTATAACACCATCTTATATGATTATATCAAATTTCAAGTAAATTATTCGTTTTTGTTATACTAGCATGATTTAAAGCGCGGAACTCTAGCAAATAAAGCTACGCGCTTGACGATTGCACACCGCAAATTTAAAAAGACAAACTAATCTAACGTTAATGGCTTTTAAAATATACCCCTAGATAAACTGCCGATAACTATTCAGTACCCTTTACAACTTCGCACTAAACGGGCACCCACCATGACTCTTGAGACCTGTTTTCTCAAAAAAACTACCGTAGTCAACCCAACAGACTACAAGCCTTTGCGGTTTCATGATTACTTCAGAAGAACATACTACATCCCCCTTATCTTCGGCTTCAACTGGCTCCCGTTCCCAATATCAAAATCTAGAATCGTCAGAATATTATTCGCTACATATTCCTTGTCGTTATCCTTTGGCTGTTCCATCTTGGTATTGAAATTTGTTAAGAATGTGTACTGCTCTCCATATCTCTTCATTGCTCTGGAATATGTAACTACAGTGTCTCTCCTTATTTTAGTTGACGTAAGGAACCGGGAAAACTTCTTTAAGAAACTCGAAGTTATTGACGAGCAGTTACATGTCTCAACATCTTATTACAATCAGCTTAAGACAGTGACTTTGGTCGGCGTCGTTTTTGTTCTCTTCACTCGTCTCCTTTACTCCACAGCTCTCTGTTACGGTTTTAAATTCTATTGCGATGAATCTCCTTTCGTCATTGGCATCTCGGCCTTCGTTCTGATTGCAGTTGATTCCAACCAGATGCCTAGACTCATTGTTTTCCACTTGATCAAGTATAGGATGCGATTGTTAAGAATAAGGGTGGAGGATTTATTTAAATGTGCGACCGTTGCAGTCATTAGTTCCAAGGATGAAAAGAAGAACCTAGTTCTGTACCAAGAAACATACGTGATCATTCTTGAGAGTATCAGTGTCAAAGACAATATTTTACTTTTAATTTTCTAATTTCGACGTCATAGTAACACATTGTTATTAAGTCACTTATTCTGTATATTTCTATCTTCAATATAGTATTTCAGTATAATTATTACAGTTTCATTTGATACAACTACATTTAAGATTCTATCGAACTTAAACATGGTGCCGAAACCGTACATTACGAACCAATAGTGCATTTTACATAATTTCAGGTGTCATGAAGTGATTTTATTCGTGACATTTAAAAAAATTCCCGTTGGCTCAGCCATTTTCACTTTCTTTTGGATTCGATAGTGACAATTCATCATAAGTCTATCCTCGACTTCCGTGAGTGATTCTGAATCGGACTATTATAGTGCCCAATCTGAAGTGGAATATAATACTGCGTATTCAGTTATCAATATGTCTGAAGCCGAGCGTAAAAGATGGATCGCGGCTAGAGGCCAGTGCAAAGCTTCTATAACACGTCTTGAGAATTATTTGAATACTGACAAAATATTCACAATTGAAGACCTAGGCGCACGTAAACACAATTTAAAGGAAACGTACGCAAAATACCAAGAAATTTCAGTAAGCTTACAGCTTCTAAGCGACGAAAACGACTGCGACGAAGGAGAAATTGAAGAGAGATACCTTCAATTAATTGCCCTGATCGAGTTAAAGAAAAAATCTCTTGCTCAAGACCCCGGAGTCAGCATTCCAGTTACTCATCAAGCACATCTTCCGCTGCTGGATGTACCTGTTTTCGATGGCAAATGTATTTCTAGCTACAAGCCTTTCTACGAAATGTTTACCGCTGTGGTCCATAACAATCTAGGGTTAAGTAACATTCAAAGACTGTGTTACTTGAAAAAATTCTTAAAAGGAGAACCGTTGCAACTTATTGATAGTTTGCCAATAATTGGTGAGTCATACGCATCCGCTATCGATTTACTTCAAAAAAGATATAATAACCACCATTATTAGTCAATAGTCATGTCACAAGTTTACTGGATTTGCCAGCAATACAACGAGGCACCGCCTCGGAATTAAGAAATTTTGTAGCCAGTGTAAGACAGCACATTACATCGCTTAAAAATTACAAACAACCTGTTGATGAGTGGAACTCATTGCTGACGTGCATTCTGTTACGAAAAGTAGACTCATTTACAGCAAGGTTGTTCCATTCTGACCGGGTTGCTACAGCCTTCGTAACCAATGATGAATTGTTAAGCTTTCTAGAGAAACGTGCTGCTGCTCTAGAAGCTAGTCCAATGAATAACAAGTTTGAAAATGGTGTTAAATTCGCTACAAACGTAAGTTTTTCATACAATGATTACAGTAAAAATGAATGTTCAATGTGTTCAAAGGAGCATAAATTATACAAATGTCCTCAATTTATTGCTTTAGCGCAGAAAAAAGGAATATGTATATAACTAATAACAAATATGTGTAAAGTATGTTTAAACTCTCATGCGCTGCCGTGTAGGTACGAATTTAAGTGTTTCATTTGCGGTTCCAGCGCTCATAATATAAATACAAGATACACGTGGGGAATAAGCCCGACCTGACTGGATCTACAGCACCTGGACCAAAGGAAGGTGAACGTGAAAGCCAGGTAAAAAATCATCACACTATGCAAACTACAGGTGAGTGCATATTACTACCTACCGCAAAAGTAGTAGTAACCGATGCAAACAATAGAAAAATTGTCGTGCGGGCGCTCTTGGACTGCGGAAGTCAAACGTCTTTTTGTACTAAATCTTTGGCGAGTCGATTAGGGTTGCCGCAATTCGACTTACCTAAAAATATAGCACATTAGGCAATAATTGCAAAAATAGTACAAAAAAAGAATAATGTGACTCTACAATCTCTGATTCAAAATGATTTTAAATAAACAACTACTTGTTCTATAATAGACACAATTACATCCAAATTACCCCAAAAAACAAATAGATTATCTAGCTTTATTATTCCAAAGAATATTTCTTTGGCTGATAATGACTTCCACATTCCAGGGGAATATCGCTACTCCTTGCCAGTGACGTATTTTTCAAAATTATACAGGATGGAAAATAGAAGGTGGACCTACGGATCCCATATTGCTAAATACTCAACTTGGATATATTATTTCGTTCTACCGGTTATACAACTGTCAACACTGTTACAATGCACACAGCACTTACTCCTGATCTTGATCAATGCGTAACCAAATTGTTGGAAGCTGAAAAAGTTCCCGATTTATTTCATGAATCTTTTACAGAACATGAATACAGCGAAAAAGTATTTAAAGAATCAGTTTCAATAGAAAATAATACATACGAGGTCAAGATCCCATTGAAAGTAGACTTACAGGATATAAATCCTTCCAATTCGTACGCTATTTCCTTACAAAGATTATATAGTATAGAAAAAACGATTCAGCAAAGATCAGTTTACCATGATTTGTACAAAAAAATTCATTCACGAGTACCTAGAGCTAGGTCACGCAAAAATAATTGATCCAAAAACCTGTAATCCAAAGGATCAACCTTTATATTTCTTGCCACACCATGCAATATTACGTCCTGATAGGCTAACGAACAAGCTTAGGACCGTCTTTGATGGCAGCGCTAAAACTAAAAATGGGTATAGTATCAACGATCTAATGTGCAAAGGCCCTGTAGTTCAAAGGTCTCTTTTTGAGATATTGCTTTTATTTCGTACTTATAAGTACACTATCCAATGCGACATTCGTCACATGTTATAGAATGATTCGAATTCATCCTGATCATAGATGTCTTCAAAATATTTTATGCGCGTGAAGATGGAATAATGAAGGTCTTGCAATTACAAACCGTGACGTATGGTTTAACTAGTTCGTCGTTTCTCGCCACCAGATGTCTTATTGACTTAGCACAAAAAATATGAAAAAGAATACCCACTAGCAAGTGCAGCCATTATAAACACTTCTTATGTTGATGATATTCAGGCAGGTAGTAATACTCTTCAAGGAGTTATTCAGCTAAAAAATGAGCTTAATTCCATCATGAAACATGCAAATTTTAAACTTCATAAATGGGTTTCAAATTGTTCACAATTGCTCAAAGATATCCCTCAGGAAAGTCTAGGATTAAGCTGCAAGGATTTAGATCAGGATAAATTGTTGGTTAAGATTTTGGGATTATATCATATGATGCACGAGATGATGTATTCCAGTTGAGCGGTCGAGGAATAACCACCCCTAATCAACTTGCCACAAAACGGAATGTCTTAAGTTCTATTAGCAGATTATTTGATCCTATGGGTTTCGCAGGTCCTGTCACTATGAAAGCAAAGATTATACTGCAGGAGATTTGGAAACAAAATTTAGATTGGGATTTACCTTTACCTGAGACATTAGCTGAAATCTGGAAAGAATTTTATACAAATTTAATAAATATGCCAATGATAAGAATACCACGATATGTTCAATTAGCGGAAGCTGAGGACATTCAGCTTATTGGGTATTGTGATGCATCCGTTACAGGCTACGGCTGCTGTATTTACATAAAAGTTAAGGTTGAGGTCGTTATCACGTTCACCTGCTTTGTTCCAAGTCTAGACTGGCTGGAATTGATTCAAAACTGACAATTCCTAAGTTGGAATTAAATGGCGCACTTATTTTAGCTAAGCTGGTTTCACACGTGTCAGCTATCATTGATATTCATAATGTGCATCTTTTTTGCGACTCAAAAATTGTACTTGCCTGGATGGCAACATCACCTGTAAAGGTCCCTGCTTATATAGGCAATCGTGTTCAAGCTATTAATACTTTAACAAAAACCATGCAGTGGCACTTCACACCTAGTACTTTAAATCCTGCTGATATAATTTCAAGGGGGGCCGATCCTCTCGAAATTGTAAATAACACACTATGGGAGCATGGACCTGATTATTTATTCGAATGTTCGGACTATAATTTTTATTTGTCTGAGGTGGAAATACCTTTGCCGGTCTGCAATGTTTCTCTTCAGAATTTGTGTCATACAACTACGAATAATGAGTCTATCTGTTCCATTTTTAAAAACTATTCCTGTCTTTTTAAGACTATACGGGTCATGTCCTATATGTTACGTTTTATAAATAGAAGCAAAGGAAATGTAATTGAAAAGGGAGAAATTTCTTTAAAAGAGTTTAAGACAGCATTTAATGCTATAGTAAAGGGTATCCAGTTCCATTATTTTTCAGAAGACTTAAAATTAATTAAAAAAAAACAATACTTTGAAATCTTGCTTAAAATCTCTTCATCCATTTATTGATTCCATTGGTATCCTTCGTGTGGGTGGCAGATTAAGCAACGCTGATATAACTTTTTCTAAGAAATTTCCAATTATTTTACCAAAGCATTGCCATATAACTACACTTGTCATTAAACAAGAACATTTGGCTTTAATGCATGCTGGTTTAAAAATGGTCTTAAGTAACTTACAGCAAAAATATTATATTATAAATGCTGTCAGAGAGATCAAAACTGTGATACACAAATGTGTTGTTTGTTGTAGGCATAAGGCTGAAACCTCAAAACAACTTATGGGTTCTTTGCCTAGTGATCGTGTTAATCCTGCGCGTCCATTTGAAAGGACTGGCATTGACTATTGTGGTCCTTTCGATATCAAGCAATCTTCTAAACGGAATAGCGTTGTTACTAAGGGATATGTTGCAATATTTGTTTGCTTTATTACTAAAGCTATCCATATAGAGGTTGTATCAGATTTGTCTACTGAATCATTTATAGCTGCATTCAAAAGATTCATATCTCGTAGAGGAATACCATCTCATATTTATTGCGATAATGCGTCAACATTTAAAGGTGCTAATAATCAATTCAAAGAACTTTATAAATTACATAATAGCAAAGATTTTCAAAATCTCGTCCACAACTTTATGATTCAAAGACAAATAAATTTTCATTTTATACCAGCATACAGTCCCAACCATGGTGGCCTCTGGGAAGCAGCTGTCAAATCAGCTAAATTTCATCTAAAAAGAATGACGACAGCAAAAATTTTGACTTATGAGCAATTCAATAGCATAATGATTGAAATAGAAGGTATTTTAAATTCACGCCCATTGCTTTCAATTTCTAATCAAGATATTACGAACTTTTCGTGTCTAACTCCAGGACATTTTCTTATAGGCTGTCCTTTGATTTCAATTCCTCAATCTGATTTGACTGAAATCCCAGCTAATAGACTACGTCTTTGGAGATATTGTGAGCAAACTAGGCAACATTTCTGGAAAGCGTGGTCTAGAGACTATCTTTCATCGCTTAATCAACGTACCAAATGGCAAAAAATATTGCCCAATCTCAAGGAAGGTTATTAGTACTCTTAGTTAATTCTAACACCCCTCCTCTTCACTGGCCCATGGGTAGAATAGTAAAAATCCATAGCGGCAATGACGATATTGTGAGGGTAGTTGAGGTGCAGACTTCCGATGGCAAACTGCATTCTCGTGCAGTATCTAAAATTGTTATTTTACCAATAGAATAAGGTTTTTTTAGTTTGTTATGTATGTTCCCACTAGCTTCATGCGGTTTTATATACATTATGTTTAATTTAGTAAAGGTGTAGTTGGCTATAGTTAAGTTAAATGTGAATGGGGTTTTTACATTTGGGCCCCGGAATATGTCAAAGACAATATTTTACTTTTAATTTTCTAATTTCGACGTCATAGTAACACATTGTTATTTAAGTCACTTATTCTGTATATTTCTATCTTCAATATAGTATTTCAGTATAATTATTACAGTTTCATTTGATACAACTACATTTAAGATTCTATCGAACTTAAACGTAAATAACGTTTTAAAACTTACCTGAGACAACGCTGCCTCTCCCAATGCCCAAAAGTCACTATAAACATCTGCTCAAAGTTCTAGTGAGTCACAGTATAAATAAAATGAAATCTCACTCCAATCCACGAAATTTAATTTGTTAGTCAACTTCTCTATGACTAAAATGGAGTGATTTCAACTCTTTGAGTGTGCCAATATTTGTATAATTTGAGGAGCCTGTGCCCAGCAGTGGGATGTATATAATATAAGCTGGGATGATGATGATGATGAACTGTAGAAGTACCGTGTATGGCCAGTTGACATTTCAAGTAACGAACAGATAAAAAGTTATAGGATTAAAACAATAGAATTAGTGAGTTTTCAAAAGTTTATAGGTAGGTACTGAAAAGAATAAAGTTTGTTTTATTTCAATAAATTATTTCAAACGTTATATTTAAACAATAAATGGCCATAAACGGTACCTACAGTGGCCACAAACAGTACTTCTGCCCTATTTAAAGTACAAGTGCTAGGAAAACATTTAAAATAATTATGATAGCATCAAGGAAAATTAATAAAATAATGATTGTTATTAACAGTTCGTGTAAATGTTTTCCCCATAGGTAGACAAAGACAATTAAATGATTAATAAATTAAACGAGTCATTCTTTTACGAGTATATTTACCTAAGAATTTATTATTTTGGTGATCTCGGAAACGTAAATGATTTTAATGAAATTTTCAATGTGGGGGTTTCAACCAATCAAATGTAGTTTATGAAGGTAAACCTATGTCGCTCTGTCAAAAAATAAATATAATAGCCTAGTGATTCAAAAACCTGATTTAGATAAGTCTAAGGAACTGGGTTCGATCCCCGGCCGGCCATTTAATTAAGGTTTTAAATTTTTAAATGTGTGTAGGTACTTGATGTAGAGTTGCTTAGCGTACGAAATTAACCACTTTACTATCAAATTTATAGCACCTATTTATACAACAGAACAGTAAACTATAATCTCAATTAGATTCAATTAAAAATAAACTTAAAAACTTTTTTATATAAAATTGTTGACCTAATATTTTTTGTTTTGGAATAAGTATTAAAAAAAACCACAGCTCGGATTGCCACAAATAATAGAACTACGGAGTTAGGCCGTGGTAGCTTAGTGGTTTGACCTATGGCCTTTAAAGCAGAGGTTTGTGGGTTCAAGCCCGGCCTCTAAGCTCGAAGTTTTTCAAATTTTCTGTGAGACGTAAGCAACTCAAATCAACCAAGTGAAGGAAACTTTCAAACAAATCAATGGTGTGTCTGAAAGTCCCAATTTGCACTGATCTTGCGCGGTAAATATGGCCCAAGCTTTCTTATTCGAAGAGAAGGCCTGTGCCCTGCAGAGGGAACATGCATAAATGCAGAATGTAGATTCCAGTGACCCGGTACTAACCTAACTGTTTTTGCTTTTAATACCATCAGGATGCGGTTGCTCGTGGCTTTAAGTCTGTTTAGTCAATAAAACACAATCCCAAGAATAATAAGTTAAGTACTTGTAAAATCGAAAGGCTTCACATATAGTCCAAGTCATCAAGTCCGAACATGTTCGAGTTGTTGAACCATAAGTAGGTCACGAGCCGTGATGTGATGACTAAGCTCTATCGATTGAAAATAGGTGTATGTAAATAAATTAGTTTTGATGGGTTCATGTCATTTTGTTGAACGATTTTACCCGTCTTTTAGTTATTCGGAGAGCTAATTTGGAACGAATTAGGCTCTTTCTTTAAATTCCATTTATTCTAACATTTGAAACTTAACGCTAAAATTTGCACTTTTTAAATGAAACAGCGAAACTATTTAAACTTGTGTTTACTTCTATAGTAAAAACATAATACTCGTAATTACCGCTAATAAATGTACATGTAGGTATTTTTAGTCCATTTGTATTCGAAATACCGAGAAACATGTGTTACAATTTGACCGTAAATTCAAATTTTAAATTAAACTGAGTATAGATAGAGAAAATATAACGTTAGGTAGATCTGATATTTAATTGCGAATGTTTCAAAAAATTCATTTCGAAGTCTTATATTTCAAGAATGGTTATATGTACTCGATAATCGATAAGTACTATAAATCCAAAAGCAGTTGAACTTAAACAAGATATCTATGAAAAGAAACCGGGACCGAATCAATTTACCTGTTTGGTTTAAAATTGCGTAGACAATTTTTATTGGCAGTATAACTTCAACTTTTTTCACGACAAACTACATATACTTGGTAGGTATATAACAATGTAAATATAAACAAAACAACGTCAATTGGTGACTCAAATATTGAAATTCCGCCATTAAACAATCTCAAAATTTACATTTCTATATTGAAATACACTAGCCTAGTTTTTATTACAATGATAGATAAGTAAATTGTAAAAATCCTTGAATCCTTAAATACCTATCCAAACCAAGTATAAGGAGGTATAAATACTTACGCCATTTTGCCTTTGCGTTTTATAGTTAACCTCAATAGATGGCGTTAGTAGTCTTTAAACTTCGTCGAATAGTATGATAGGGGTGTCCAAACATGCGTCGACAGTGTTTTATTATTGAAATCGAATGTTGACATTTTATAATCTTCTAAATATGGAATAATCCCACTTATACCTATTATAAATGCGAAAGTTTGTAGTTCAGTGCCCTTAGTGTAAGTTTTCGGTTACAAAATACGTCTCGATCGCGTTCGCATTAAATCTCAATTTGTATGGAAACACGAACTCGCACGTAGCGCACGAATTTCGTATGCATACAAAGGCGAACGCGATTAGCGAACGTTTGCGATGTTCGTGTTTCGATACAAATTGAGATTTTACGCGAACGCGATCGAGACGTATTTTGTAACCTATAACTTACACTAGGTGTACTGTTCGTTTGTTACTTCATCACGTCTAAATCACTGAACCGATTAAAATGAAATTCGGTATACTTGTAGTTTTAGTCCCGGAGAAGGACATAGGATAGTTTTAATCCCGGAATATTGTTTCCGCGGAGTAACGTATTCTGCGCGGACGGAATCGCGGGCAACGGCTAGTTCATTATATTACTAACGATTCTTTAGGGGTTTCATAGTTAAAATGATAAAAAACGAACTCTTATAGCTTCGCTATGTCCTAGCCTACGTATCTTGGAAAATTTTCTGTACACGTGCATCTGTTTTCTGTTCTGCTTAAGTATCTAATTACATTATGGTGTTCAATAAAGAGTTTATTGTATTGTATCTACCTCCACACTCTCCAAAGTCACAATTTAAGAAGAAGATTATATTATACTTACTTTACATAAGGTGACCCGGGGCTACTGTAGCTGGGGGGGATATTGTATCTGAGCAGTCTGATGGCGTCCTTACGACGTTATGTTATGTTCTTCTCGGCCATTTTACGTTGTGTTCGCCAGAAGACTGTCTTCACACAACACACGTGAACATGGCAAACGTGGCGTCGTAAGGACGCCATCTGATGGCTCAAATACAATATCACCCAAGCTACAATAGACCCGGTCACCTTACCTGAATTACCACTACATTTCCAAAATCAAAAAACAACAAAATATTTACTAAAAATATCCAAAATCTTTTAATCTCCTTACCACACCTTGACCATAGCAAATGGCGTAGGACATTTGTCCCAATAAAACGAAAACCTTACCTTCAATTTTCGTTCTGTATCGCTCGCTCTCATGTAATAATGCTAGAGAGAAACAGGGATGAGAGATGATTTTGTCGTGACTTGATTTGGGACGTCAAAAGGGCCGATGTAATGCACCATGGAAGCTACTGTTCGATTTCACACTTCGGATTTCTTGATTGAACTTTGTCCGTTTATTTGTGAATATTCCATAGAGTAGTACTTGAGTGAAATGGAAATATTTGTTTCCTTCCAGAACAATTTCGCCACTTTTTCACGTCTTCTGCTATTAATTAATACGCTTACCTTTTTTGTGAAATGTATATTTCAGAATCAAATTACTATTTTTATTTTTTATATCACGGTGGAAGTATTTTAGACTTCCACTGAACGTGAATATAGTTACATGTTTAGTTTTAGTTTTGTAACTAAGGGACACTTTACCCTGTATTACTTATTATTGTTGGTACTTTTCATGTATTTTTTTCTTTAATTTTATACTGTAGTTCTTAAAGTATTTTATTTGTAATTGTTTTATTAAAAAAAAAACTCCCTGCCAAGTTTCCTGCGGCGCATTCTTCTTGGCAATGTCGGTCTTTCCGAAAGCGCTGCGCTGATAGTTTCAAAAATGACATGTAAAAGTGCCCATCGCGGCCTATTTACCGAATAAATGATTTAAAATTTAATTTGTGTTTTCATAAGGCATGGATCCCACTGGTGAATTGTAATTTAATTTACATTATGATATAGGAGTTTTCGTCTAATCTAATCAATTAATTAAAACAGTCAAATGGATAGACAGATATTACTTCTACAGACAGACAGATAAGTCGGACATAGACAAATAGATTTTTTTAAGTAAGAACTAGTAAGAAATTCTATAGGTAAACGATCTTAAGTCTTCCTTATCATCTTATCCATACCATTAGCTCATATGTAATTTCATAAAAACTCATAATATGTTATGTCATAATTCATAAAAAAATAATTCTCTCTGAGTACCTACTTTCATTTTCCCGAAATACATTACCGAAACCTTTCCTACCGATGAATACCTTCATAGCATCGATTAACACGGGATTAATAGTTGGAGTGCATATCGGTTGATTGCAATATCAAGTTTTACTTCCAAAATGACATACATACAGCTCGAACGAGGCAACATACGACCTTTTTCACAGGAAAGCTACAACAGCGGTACAAGTACTGATTTTTAGTTCCATAACGACTTACGCCCTTCTATGGTGTTGGAACTTACGTCGTTTTTCATTTTAAATACCAAGCGGTGGCTGCACACTGTATTAAAGGGTAAACTATCAAATATTTGACAAGAGATTGATGTTGTAGCGCTTTTTTATTAGTTGTCTGGAAATATGCATTTTAATAGTTTGGCATTGAATCATTTTTGGGGTTCCGTATTCAAAATGGCTAAATACGGAACACTCAATTATAGTTTCTAAATGAATATTTCTCCGTTACTTATTTGCGGCCTAGCTCTGAAGTTCTTTTAAGTACTAGAATGCTAACGAAACGAGCTTTGAAAAAGTTTAACTCGGCTTTTGAAAGGACGCTCTTAAATTCTTACTGTTTTATGATGATTTTTTAAAGAAAAGTTTTCAAAAGAATTTGACAATAAAATTTAGTTTCATTTGCGAAAATCTTGTTATTTCTTCTGGGAATATCAGGGATATACACTTTACAATTGTTATTTATATAACAATTGTAAAGTGTTACAATTGTTATTTATATTAAAGAAAGTCTAGTGGTTTGACCTAGCGCCTCTCAAGCAGAGGGTCGTGGGTTCAAAACCCGGCTCGCACCTCTGAGTTTTTCGAAATTCATGTGCGGAATTACATTTGAAATTTACCACGAGCTTTGCGGTGAAGGAAAACATCGTGAGGAAACCTGCACAAATCTGCGAAGCAATTCAATGGTGTGTGTGAAGTTCCCAATCCGCACTGGGCCCGCGTGGGAACTATGGCCCAAGCCCTCTTGTTCTGAGAGGAGGCCTGTGCCCAGCAGTGGGACGTATATAGGCTGGGATGATGATGATGACTAGAATGCTATAGAAAATACGCATAATAATCGCGTTGACATCATGGTAGAAAAAAATAGGGTAGGTACTAGTTATAGTCTCCTCAGGACGGAACTTTTCAACGGTTAGTGCATCGTCTTGTCGTACGGATACGAGTATGAGTTTCTTTCGGTGCATTCTTCTTGGCAATGACGGTCTTTTCAAAAGCGCTGGTAGTTCTAAAAAGGGACAAGTAAAACAGCCCTTTGCTGCCTACTTGCAGAATAAACTTTATTTTTTGAAAATGCAGTTGCATTTTGCGATAAAGATCTTATATCAAAAAATAAAAATATTGTTCTAGCACGCGTGACATTTCTATTTCTATTAATTAGTTCCGTGATTAATTTGCTGAAAATCAATCAGTCAAAGAGACGTTTACAACGTGTTAGTAACTTAACAATAGCCGGTGTGACCAGGTGTTCGATTGAGTTACTGACGATGTTGCCATTAAAATTAATGGTATGCAGATGCAAATGCAAAAGGCTGAGTGATTGGGATTCAATTAACATAATATATCACTGGGTAATTAATTTGAGTATGGGATACACAATATAGACAGTGTATGTCTACATACGCTGTTTCACTTATATGCCGATGCGTATGATTCAATGTTAGCTGTTAGCCTTTACCTTATTCTTCGGCAGATATAATGAAATTCTGGGATTTTACAAAATGACAATGGGGGCTGTACGTTGTTTTATATCTTTTTTTTGTTCGACTGGATGGCAAACAAGCAAGTGGGTCTCCTGATGGTAAGAGATCACCACCGCCCATAAACATCTGCAACACCAGGAGTATACAGCAGATGCGTTGCCAACCTAGAGGCCTAAGATGGGATACCGGCTGTCTTACTCTCCACGCCGAAACACAACAGTGCAAGCACTGCTGCTTCACGGCAGGATTAAGAAGAAAGAAAGAAAATACATTTATTCGTAACAGTGACAGAATAATTACATAAAAGAAAGAGAAAAAAAAAACAGTGTTACTGTTCACGAAACGGACCCACCTCAGCATAATGCCGGCTCAAGAGCTGGCGCTGGTCTTCCGGTGGGACCGTGAGGCCGTCATTGCACGCTGCACGTGCGACCGAACCGTGCCTAATTGTGAACGCGACTGTCTATGTCAGCGCTACCAACACAAGCCAGGCATCACATTGACATTGACAACTCTGACACGGTCAACCACACGTGCAGCAAGCAAGACGAGAACAAAACATAATATTCAATTATAATAACATGTAGATGTTAATCTAATAAATAGTGAACAAATGGTAAAAAGTGAAATAAACAGACAAACAACAGTTGTTTCGTTAATCAAGACATACACAAGATCTATGACATTCTGAGTACCTACTCAAGATAATAAGACAAGATGATAAAATAAACAAATCAAAGAAAAATATAGACAACAAAGTGAAATAAAACAAAAAAGAACTAAGTATAACCATCCAAACACTGTCAACACCGATGGGACATATTGCTCAGGTATGTACTAAAAACAGCTGGTGTCATGCATCAACGTTTCCTGATCTTTTTGATGAGCATAAATAAATTTTTTGAGACCAGTTTTAAAACAATGCATGTTTTTCAGGTTCCTGATTGGCGGTGGAATATTATTCCAGCATTTAGTTGCAACATAGCGGAAACTTCCTCGGAAAGTAGCTGAAGCGTGTTGCGTTGTTACCAGCTGTACACTACATTGTCGAGTTCTGTGTGGTCTGTGACTGGACAACCATGACAACTTTCAAACAAATATGAGGGAGCCCTGTGCTGTGATATTCCAAATAATAAACATGCCAGATGAAGCTTGCGGGTGTTGCATCTTAAGAATGTTATGCTTATTTAAAAATGGTGTCACATGACCCCTTGGTGGAATGTTGAAACAGAAACGAGCACAAGCATTTTGAACACGCTGGATGAGTTTTTTAGTTTTGGCTAGTAGCGAGGACCATATACTATGTCCATATAATTCAATTTTGACAATACAAGTGACTCAACCAGTTGCACTCGTAGAGTTTCTGATAAGAATCGCCTGATTCTGTATAGCTATTAGGATTAGTGAACAAGATGGTGGTAGCAATCCGGGCGGACCTTGCACAAAGTCCTACCACCTGCAAAGTGATATTCATTCACGTTGCATTTAAAATATCCATGTAAAAAGTACACACTTACACTTTTACACTTAGGTTGTAGGGTTTCCAACCCGTATAAAAAAAAAACGAAAAAAAATAAAGAAAATTAGTAATTAATGAAAGTAATTAATGGAAACACGTTTTTTAATTTAATTAATTTAATTTTTTGCTTCTATAGGGGGTTCAAAAACTGCTTCAGCAAACCAAAACAAACCAAGCAAACCTGAATTTGATACCTCCGCGTGTTCTTGAGAATAAGGGGTCTTGATAGACAGACAGACGGACAACAAAGTGATCGTATAAGGGTTCCGCTATTTCTTTTAAGGAACGTAACCCTAAAAATAAAAATTGTTCTATGAATGAGCAAAACAAAATGCCTAATATGTATTTAAGTAGGTAAGTATTTATTTATCTATATACCTAAGTACATATAAAGATAAAATAAATCCGTTGCCGAGTACCCATGTATTAGCTTTGCTTAGTTTGGGACTAGGTCATTGCTGTCAATTCCGCTAAGATATTTATTTAGTTAAAAACAAAGACAAATTCACTTTCAACTATTTCCAACATTCTCCGCATAACGCATAACACATAAGGGCAGTAACACCAACAACATTTCCAATGCTATTTTCCCAGGCTTTCGCTCTTCGAATCATCAGAGTGTGACCAGCTACAACCTACAATAAGCCACTAAATAATACGTCCCGAAATAACAGGTGGACAATCTCTCATAACTGGTGGATTAAGAATGCATATGCTTTGAGAGCTGGTGTGGTGTGTTCAAGCTAATTCTGGTGCGACTGTTACCTGTTATCACGTGTTTCTTGTTCATTGCGTAGTGGTCAGCTGGTAGCACACGCAATGAACAGAGAAAACCGGCCAAGAAAGTGTCAGACACGCCAAGACATTGACATCTATGTACCTACCTTACGGCACTAGACTGGTTATGATTGGTTTTTTGGAGTCTTTTTGTATTTTTTATTTCAACTCCAAATTTGTTACTTTTACGGGTATCCCGTGAAACCATATCGAAAATAAAAACTGAGACATGGATGCACAGAAAAACCAGAAAAAGAGACCAGCGCTGGGAATCGAACCCAGGTCCTCAGCAATCCGTGCTGCGTGCTATAACCCCTACACCACCGCTGGACACGCCCAGCCAGCCAGCGGTCCAGCGGTGGTGTAGGGGTTATAGCACGCAGCACGGATTGCTGAGGACCTGGGTTCGATTCCCAGCGCTGGTCTCTTTTTCTGGTTTTTCTGTGCATCCATGTCTCAGTTTGTATTTTCGACTAGACTGGTTGTTTGGAACAAAAAAACGCTCGGCGCATCAATCATCAATTCATCAATATTACTTTGACACAACCCTTGTCACGGACGTCAACAAACTATAGTGAAAGGTTCATAAAAAATAGTCCGAATCCTCTCTATAGATGTCCGCAGCCGTGCAATGAACTTCACTAATCTGTGCACATCAGCCGGATTGCAATTTATTAGCAGGCCGACATGTGTCCCGCACGCGAGGTTTTGTGCACTGTTTTTGCACTCCTGCAGCTTATTTGGATAACTCGGGTTATAGGATTTAAACATGCAACGGTTTTGTTATTGTGCAATCTACAATAGGCTGAGAGTAGCTCAGCGAGATATGAAGAGAGTTTGGCAAAAAAAATGTTATGCACAAATACCGTAAGTGATTTAAGGTTATAAACTTATCATACTTTTGACGTGCACACTTGTATTGACCGAGGGTGCGGGCTACTTCAAGATCAATTTTCAATATGCAGATACTAATAATATAATATTTCAAATATAATAATCTCAAGCACCTAATTTGTATTTTTTTTGCCATTTTAATGATAATCATAAGCAAACATAAAAATTATTCTCCTGTAAAATTGGTAAAAATGTAATTTAAATATATATTGTCCTTGGTCGAGTGTGAACTAGGGTCTCGATATGTATATCAAATTTCAACATAATCCGACCCCTGAAAGTGGGTCAAAATGAACTTGCAAGATTTGACCCACAATTAAAGCTTAAAGTACTTGCAAAACATTTATTCCATTAAAATTCATACCCATGCTATGCTGTGAATTGAAAAAAAAAAAAAAAAATAGAAATAGAAAATATTTATTCGCTAACGCAAAAATAATAACGAAAATACAACAATATGCGAACTCGCGAAGCGGTCCCAGCTCAGCATAGTGTTGGCCGGGTAGGCCAAATAATTGCGTACCTACATCACGAATATCATCAACATTATATTTATTACGTAGTAATTATTACTAAATTCCAACTCAAACAAGAAAAATAATCGGCGACGAACAAAAATAAGTACTTACTCGTCACTTTCTATAAACCAAACATGGCCATTTAACCCATCTTTCAAGTTCAGACAAGTCGTTATAATTTCAAAATACTGCTTTTTTATCTCAGCAAACTGACTACCTGCCAGTGCCAATAAATCTTGATTTTACTACATGTCCATGACAAAAAAATACTACCCCTCAGCTGAGCGTAAAAAAATGTAAACAAAACTTTTTTAGGCCAACATGGTTGCGATAAGCGATCAGTGTTTATGTTATTATGATGACCAGTTGCAAGCTGAAATGTTGATGATAGAAATAGAGTGAAGATGTAAGTTGCGCCGTTGTGTATGGTTTTGGTTTTGTGGGACTTGTTTCTTTTGCTATTTGATATTATTGGAGACGATGACTACTTCGTGCCCTACGAAAAACGGTAGAAAAAAATGTTTATGAAAAGATAAGTGTTTGTGGTTATAGATAAATACACAAGGAAAAGTATGTTCTGAAAAACTCAGGGATAATTCAACTGTAGTCAGTAAACTGAATAAGATTTAATTTTGCTGTTATTGTGCCAAAATCATCTATTTTTAATGCTAAATTGTGTTTAAAATAATCACGGTTAGTTAAAATGCGATCTGAAACGAAGCAACTTTTTTCTATAAATTCCTATTTACTGTAGATTTGAATCTAGAGGCCTTGTTGTCTGACACGCTTGGAATCACAATCGTTATCCCCACCTCTTTCTTTCACACATGTATAAGATCAAGGTAAAAGGAGATAGATAACGCGATCGTAAGCTCCCATACGCGTTCAGTCAGATTCAGTCACTTTTTTAGCCGTTTTGAAGATAAAAGACAAGAGAAAAAAATGTGCTAATTTTTCTTGCCAACTTGCTTTTGTGTAATTTTACAATGCACATATGCTTTGTTATTTGAACTAAAGAAATTTCGGACAAAAAATAATTTCCTCTAAAGTTAACAAAACAGTTTCAACCAACATTACCCGAACCCAAAGTAAGCAAAAAAAGTGACCCTTCCTGATTTGTGTGCATTTTTTTTGTGCAACAGTATCCACCTACGTCGGTTAAACCATTAACTGATAACTTAACCATTAGGAAATAGATAAGAGAAGTTATTGTTGTCGCAAATTGCCATTTCATAATATGGAGGCGGTGATAGGTAGTTAGGATGACTTCGACAATATATTAATACTTATTGTTTTTTTTTTACTACATAAATATACCTAACTATAAAAAGAAAACACCATCTAAGAGGCCCTCCTGTGGCATAGACCCCAGCACACTGGCGGCATTACCTCTCTGTACAGTCAGAGAATATATTTGCATTTTACCAGATACGCGAATCGCTAGCAGAATTTTTCCGGTAAATAACTTATGAAAATAAAAGGTTGGGATAAACTGAAAATACAAACTGAAATATAGATGCACAGAAAAACCAGAAAAATAAGACCATCACTGGGAATCGAACCCAGGACATACAGTAGCGACATCTATGCCGTAGCCCTCATCGAGAAACTTTTTCGGCACTCCATTGGAACTAACCGCTCACCTGGACAAGAGATATCGTTACTAAGCAATCAAATTAAGATTGCTAAGATATTGATTGATTGATTAATTTGATTGCTTAGTAACGATATTTCTTGTCCGGGTGAGCGGTTAGTTCCAATGGAGTGCCGAAAAAGTTTCTCGATGAGGGCTACGGCATAGATGTCGCTAGCGTCACTGCTTAAGTGGCTAAATAAGAAACAAACAAGCTGAGATATGAGGTGCATAGGGGAATTCGTGTCGGTACCGTTGACCATCAGTGGTGTAGCGGTATAGCACGCGGTACGGAATACCGAGGACCTGGGTTCGATTCCCAGTGATGGTCTTATTTTTCTGGTTTTTCTGTGCATCTATATTTCAGTTTGTATTTTCAATTTAGGTTTTACGGGATGACCGTAAAAGTAAAAATTTGGAATTGAAATAAAAAATGCAAAAAGATTTCAAAAAACCAATCTTAGGTTAGGATAAGTCTTCGAGTGGCGACCACGAACTGGAAGACGAAGCGTTGGCAGGCCTCCCACCAGGTGGACTGATAACATCATGACAGTTGTGGTAAATCGTTGGTTGCAAGTGGTGAGTTGTCATTCATTGTGGCGTTCTAAGAGGAGGTCTCTTTGTTCAGCAGTAGACGTCTTCCGGGTAATGATGATGATTCTCTATGGTATCGAAATTTGCATTTTGTCGTCAGAAGACTTTTTTCATACTCATCATCATCATCATCATCAGCCGGAAAACGTCCCTAGCTAACTTTTTATACGTACCCTTGATGAATAAATTTCCGTTCGGGATTTCGATTCGGAACTCCGTAATTACATCACACACATACGTTTATTTCAATTCTGTATGCACAGGTCACCATGCGGAAATCAGAATGGGAGAAAACTCCGGACGGAAAACTACTGGGGGCCTACCATGATCTTTTCATGAACGATCCAAACGCAAAGCAGTTCTATTTAGGCACCTAAACTGAATCGTCGAAATTGGTACCACGACGTTTATTTCTCAGAGCTGAGTCTCAATGGTTTACAAGTGAATGAAAGACCGATATTGTCTCTGGTCCGAAACTGAAACGCTAAGTCGCGAAAGGGATGCCGCTATATGCAAACCAAATATTGTATACTAAAACCTCTTTATTTTGGAAAACCAAAACTATATGTCATTCCGTGTTCTTAGCAACCGTTGTGTTGATTACAAATAAAATGTTTACGCTGTCACTAATCCACGAGTCTCTTTTCTCACTGAAAAATTAGTTTTATCAATGAGGAGTTAAGAAGCACAATGTCGTGAGTACCTATGAAAAGTTATAAAACTTGAATAAAAGTTTAAAAGTTCTTGAAATTTAAAAATATTCCAAGTAAAACACTTAAAATTCCAAAAGAATTGACAGAATGAGTAACTTATACTGAATCGCTAAATTTGACACTGAAGCGATTCAATTCCCACTCAAGTTAAGCGTCATGGTACGAAAACCGCTTGAAGTGAGTGAATGAAAATGTCTGTATCGCTGTCGCTGAACCGTGCTTGAACTGAATCGCAAAAGTAACGTCGTGGTACGAAATAGCGATGCAGTTCAGTTTAAAAGCCTAAACTGAATCGTATTAAGAGAGCGTGGTAGGCCCCCTGTTTGTATGCGGTAGATCCATAGATTTGTATGGATTTACTGCGTTCGGACCTTCGGCTATGTGTACATACATACCTTGGACAAGTTCTCCAATTGGGTAGGTCCAACTTCGACAAAGAGATTGCCCTGGATTCTTGGATGGGCAGCGTTCGGGAAACTTCGTGATGTCTTCTCGTCCAATATTCCGCAGTGCCTGAAGACTAGAGTCTTCGACCAGTGTGTGTTGCCTGCCAGTGATGACTTATGGCGTTGAGACGTTGACTGTTGGCCTATTAGAGAGGCTCAGAGTTACGCAACGAGCTATGGAGAGAGCTATGTCTGGAGTTTCGTCGTACGGAAATTCGTCGAAGAACTAAAGTCACCGACATAGCTGGAAAAATATGCAAGTTGAAGTGGCAATGGGCGGGCCACAACGCTCGAAGAACAGGTAACCGATGGGGGAAGAATAGTCCTTGAGTGGCGACCACGAACCGGAAGACGAAGCTTTGGCAGGCCTCCCACCAGGTGGACTGACAACATCGTGAGAGTTGCAGGAAACCGGTGGATGCAAGTGGCGAGTTGTCGTTAATTGTGGCGTTCTAAGGGGGTGGCCTTTGTTCAGCAGTGGACGTCTTCCGGCTGATGATAATGATGATGATGACTGCGGTCGGAATACCGAGTGTATGTGGCCGCCCTTACAGTTAAGATTTAACTACTACAGACTGTCAGTAACAAATAGACAGTAGCCCTTTATCAAGCTGTTACATTCAAGTTCTTTGATTCAAGGTTTATTTGGTTAAAACCAGTTCAGACCGGTTCGGAGACAAAGGAATCTAGGCACTAATCGAATCTAGGTTGATTGGAGGACAGTTAGCTTATCTAGATGTAGTTAGGTCTATGACTGTCATTAAAGCATTAGATGAAAAGTGTCGATCGGATGATTTTACTGTATTTTCTTAAGTTTACGCGTAAGATTATTTAAGTTATTGAAGTAATTCAATTTAAATCGAGAAATATCTTCAACTGCACGGAACCCTCGGTGCGCGAGTCCGACTCGCACTTGCCCGGTTTTTTTATATTTTAAGTATTAATTAAAAGAGTCATTTACAAATGAATAAAAAACAAAACCATAATATAAATAATGCAGGTAAGGTAAACGTACGAGTGCTCGTCGCTGTCCCAATAGTTGACATCTTTAATCTTATGTCATTAGCAACAGAGATGACACCGGGGTGACGTCTATTGGGCGTTAGCGTGTCGAGCACTCGGACCTTTACCTTACTTATTATAGTTATGTTTAGGTGTATTCAGATTTTATGTCTAAAAATTACTACGAGTAATGATTATTGGTTAACTAATTACTTACATCGAAAATACAAACTGAACCATAGATGCACAGAAAATGTAGAAAAAGAGACTAGCGCTGGGAATCGAACCCGGGTCCTCAGCATTCCGTGCTGCGTGCCATACACCTACACTACCACTGGACGGGAGTACAGACACGAATTTCTCCTATGCACCATATATCTCAGCTTGTATGTTTCTTATTTAGTCACTTAAGCAGCGACACTATGGCTCTTCCTGAGACATATTTAGTCAAAGTAGATGAATAGAAAGTAATAAAATACCAGAGCCTCGGTTCTACATATTTTTTTTGGTGTCGGCTTTGAGACCCTGGGTCCATGAGGTTTCAGCCTTAGGTTTCAGCGCACACAAACTAATTTTCGAAGTGCAGAAACGCCTGGTCGACACTACTACACTACTGGAGACCAAAGGACTGGCGGCTATCTCTCTCAACTAATTACAATCGCTATTCAGCGAGGAAACGCTGCCAGCCAACAGGCTACCCAACAGGGCACCATGTCATTGGGGACTTTTTTAAGATTTAATTTAGTACTAGTTTTTGCCCGCGGCTTCGCCCGCGTTGAATTCGGTTATCGCGCGCTGTTCTCTCGGGAACTGTGCATTTCTCCGAGATAAAAAGTAGCCTATGTCATTCTCTGGCCTATAAATTATATCTATGCCAAAAACCACGCCGATCCGTTGCTCCGTTTCGACGTCAAAGACAGACAAACATACAAACATACAAATTAGTATAGATTAGGAAAAACGTTCTCATAGAAATTTATTTTCTTGATTCTTTGGTGTCAATTTTAATTATGTTGCATATTTTTTTCATTCTTTACGCAGGTTTGTTTCGAATTCGTGTCTTCAAGTATAGGTTTCTTTTTATGTATTAATCCGATATCCTTCTACTTCGAACGTCCTACTCATTTATCAGCCAGCACAAGTTGCCCAGTATGTTGACACAGCTGGCCCTTTGTAGTAGGATTAGCAGTTTTTGTGTCCCTTCACCGCGTGGGAGTGCTTGTCAAGTATATTAAAATTTAAGTTTACAATAACATTCAAATCTATTTCATTTCTATGTTTGCAGGTTTGGTTAAATGTGTGTGATATGTAATAGTTTTATTGGTTAAAATAGACGATAAATGACGATAAAATTATGTAGAAATCAGTAAAAATCTCACAAAAACAATCCTTTTTTTTTGCGATGTTCTCGATGGAGGCAAAGCTGCGAAAGCAAGCAATCCTAGTTAAATGTATTAAGTAATTAATTGGTGGTTATCATTGGTAAATAACAGTAATTGGCCTAGTCTCAAATCAAGCAAGGCTTATATTTTGGGTATTATAAAGTAAAGTGGAAGGGAAGCGAAGAAGAGCGAGACCGAGGATTGATTATACAAAGCAAATAAAAGAGAAGGTAGCTGTCCTGTCGTAGGAGGTTAAGGCGGCAGCTTTGAGTAGAGTGAAGTGGAGAGCCATTCATCGGCTTCACCGACAAGAGTGTAACTCTATAAGACAGAAGAAATATTAGTATATGTATATATTTATGTTTTGGTTAAAGACTACTGTTGGTCAAGTAAGCACCTATCTCTACCATAATTCGAACCCAGATCCTGTATCTTGACAGTCATTTTCACTGTAATATTCATTTACATCTATCAGCAAAATTTCAGTTTAACGGGTTACAAACTTAGAGCAGGCAGGATGATGATGAATCCATCAGTCAGAGACAGGATTTTGGGTTGTATTTGTAATTATTACAATCAATACAAGAACCACCCGTGTTTCACGACATTTTGGACTTACCTACTCTAGTGCAATAGTTATGTATACAAAATAAATAGAGCAAGTTTTTATCTCTTGAATGCGTCCTATTCTAAATTGTGACCCACTGCACTTAAAAAAAACCTAAACACGTGTATTGAGAACAAAAGATTTTTTGTTCATCGCAAAAGTTTGAGCAGGTCGAAAACTATTGACAGCTTTAAGTTTGCCAACTATATGAGTCTTAATAACAATCGTATAAGTTAAAATTTCCTTGGCACGGTTACATGTAAATAAAGTAAACCTGGTTACGCAAAGGGTGTTCTTTTTTAAATAAGCCAATACTGTTAGTTACGGCATGTGTTAGAATAGATGTTGCCAAAGCAAAAAATATATATTGAAAAGCAATAAGTTTTAAAGAAGTTGAAATGGGGTTTGTGGATAATAGAGCTTCCTGGTAGTTTTTTTTCTATTGAAAATTGTAGGTATACCAGAAGTTTGCCAATTTACAAATTTAGTTATTAATATTATGATACTCCAATTGCTGAGCCAAAGCTTCCCCTCATGTCCTCCATTCCTCCTAATCTAAAGCAGTCTGAGGCTATGCCAGAAATATGTCCAGGTTGTCTCACCATCTCCATCTGGCCCAAAAAAAAGACAAGACAAGAAAAACAAAAAAAAGACAAGACAAAGAAAAAGAAAAAGACACACACAAAAAAGACACAAAAGTGACAAGTAAAATTTGATCGATCCAAATAATATTAACACAACAGACTGACTGACGGATAGGTCCAACAGTGGACGTCCTACAGCTGAGATGATGATGATGAATAGACTTAACAGTAGTAATATATTGGGCATTCTAGATCACTTTCATGAATTTCCCTCAAAACCGATTGGGCATTCTAGATCACTCCGCCTTCGCACCGCTTCGCGGTGCTCCGCCTAGCTCCGTGATCTAGAATGCCCAATCGGTTTTGAGGGAAATTCATGAAAGTGATCTAGAACGCCCAATATATTATTGAGAAAATTTACGAAGGTGAGCTGGAATGCCCAAGGCCTTTTTGGATCGCTCCATTGAGCTGTTGATCTAGAATCCCCATCATATTTTGAGTAATTCATGAAAGTAAGGTAAATCTCTATCATTTATGTACATATATAGCTCTAGAATTGTGTTAAAGTATCATTGCATCTTAAACAGTCTTACCATATACTTACTTACCGGAATATGCCACTGCAGGAGTCATTGAAATGAAATTTATTAAACAACCGCAGCAATTGAAGTTAAAAGCGTTTAATCCCACCAATAACAGTACACAAAGACGACATGGAAAATTACTTCCAAGTACAGTAAGAGCCCTTGTTTGTGGGCCGTCTAACTGTGGTAAAACTAATTTGGCCATTGGTTTGCTTTTGCACACGAATGGATTACGTTTTCAAAATGTTTATGTATACTCTAAAACATTATTTCAACCGAAATATGTTTTTCTAGAAAATGTCTTCAAATTGGTTCCAAACGTATGTTTTTTTAAGTTTCATTGCAATGAAGAAGTGTTGATGCCATCTAAAGCCAAACCTAATTCGGTGATGATATTTGATGATGTAGCATGCGAAAATCAAAACAACATAAGAAACTATTTTGCAATGGGAAGGCACAATAATATAGACTGCCTTTATTTAAGCCAGACATATAGTAAAATACCAAAACAACTTATTAGAGATAATGCAAATCTGATTGTGTTGTTTAAACAAGACGATATTAATTTACGACATGTATATGATGAACATGTTAATACAGATATGACATGGACTCAATTTAGAGAATTGTGTTCTAAAATATGGAATGTTCCGTATAATTACCTGGTCATAAACAAGGATTGTGAAAAGAATAAGGGCTGTTACAGAATGAACTTTGATACTTTTGTAATTATATAATCCATCATAATATAAGATCATCCGTTTAAAGTAATTAATCATTTTCAACTCTAACATCAACAAGAAAACATATAAAATATTTAATATGGATACAGAAGCGAAGTTAAAACAAGAAATAGTAAAATCAGCTGAAGCTGTCAAAAGGAAAGTGGGACTGATGCGTGGTATGAAAATCGATAGTGAAAATGCAATAAAAAATGTTTTGAAACCGATTACAGATCCACTTAATCAATTAGCTGCGCAAAATAAAATTGAGAATGAAAATCTATCTAATTGGGAAAACACAATAAAAAAGTTTAAGTACGACAATGAGATTACTAATAACGAGCAAGACGATAATGTGACATTAAATTCTTATTTTCAAAATGATGAAGATGCAAACAATAGAAATTGTCATTACAGCCCATCAGATTCTGAAGAACTCGAAGAAAATGATAACTCTGTAAATGATACGGCATCAAATAAAGATGGAGATTTAAGCGATGCCATGAGAAGTGATTCTACGTCACATAACAAATTCAGTACTCCCGTTTCTCACTCTCCAAAATCTTTTGATGACGTACCATTTGGTTTAAGAATGGAACGAGGTAAACTTATGATGGGATCAGCACGAATAAATATTTCCAACGATGAAATAAACGTTTGTCAGCATAAATATAAAAGAACTCCAGGGTTAGATGAATTGCTGTACAAAAAAATTCCTAAATTTGAGTTGATAACAATAGAAGACAAACTCAACTATAAACAAATTTTACAAGACACTAATGCGCATAGAAGAGACTTTGATGCGAGTAAACCAATAAAAAGTAATAAAGGGTTAAAGTATCTCCGTATAATAAAACCCCTTTTTCAAATAGCGCTACTTAAAAGTCAAAGTACCGATAACCTTCATTTAGGCAAAGGGCTACCAGTTTTACCTTTGCCTCGAATGAAAAAAGTTAAGTCTAGTGTTGACTATGTCTATTGGGATGATCCGAATGAGTTAGTTGAGAGATTAAAACTTTTGTTAGCTTCCAGAGATGCTGGTAACACAGGTTTGGAAAATGAAATTATATCTATAATAGAAGAATTACGTGAAAGCGGTATCATTCAATAAATATATAAAATCAGATTTTCGTTTTGTTCTATCAGTACTCACCCATATTTTGAATAAGGCGAACAGTAACATGAATATTGACAAATTTGGTCATCACGTGCACAAACGTTTAAGATTGTCTAGTAAAACCTTTTTGTTTGATGAAGCTTTAACTAAATCCGAAGACGGTGAATATAACTTACAATCATCAAGGTTAAAAGGAGTGCAAAACCCATTGGCTCCTGATCACGCTGTTAACAAAGCTTACGTCGATCAAATCAATAAGGTTATACAAACTAACTTAGCAAATGTTATATTAAAACAACGAAGTTTTGAATTACATTTGAAACAAATTGAGGAGATATTGAGTAAACAAGCAGACGTGCACAAAAGTGATCAAACGAAATGAGTAAACAAGAAGTTGTAGATGAAATACACAAAGCGGCGCGTAAAAATTTTCAGCGTCGGTCAGTGGTACTAAAAGGAATCGATGATTTGTGGCAAGCCGATTTAATTGACATCAAAAATCTCAAAAATGAAAATAAGCAATACAAATTTATTTTAGTTATTATTGATGCCTTTTCTAAGTTTTCTTGGGCTATACCAGTTAAAACCAAATGCAAGTCCGAAATAACGAATGCTTTTAAAAAAGTTCTTTTTCTAGGCCGCATTCCAAAAAACTTACAAACAGATTTCGGTAAAGAATTTTATAACGAAGAATTTAGTAAACTCATGAAAACATTTAAAATAAATCATTATTCTACATACTCAACGAAAAAGGCATCAATCGTAGAAAGGTTTATTAGGACAATAAAAAATAAACTCTATAAATATTTCAGTCTTGCGGGAAATTACGTTTGGATTGGAGAACCTCTTGAAACATTAATTAATAACTATAACAACACAGTTCATAGAACTATTAAACAGAAACCAAGTGAAGTTAGCTTGTTGAACGAAAAACTCGTCATGAAAAACATAGAGAGTTCGAGGAAATTACCTACATTAAATAAAAGTAAATTCAAAATAGGAGACTTCGTTCGTATAAGCAAATACAAAGGAACTTTTTATAAAGGGTATACTCCAAACTGGTCTACTGAGTTGTTTAAAATTATAAAAATAAATAATACTAACCCGATTACATACAATCTCGAAGATAGTCGGAAACAAATAATTCTGGGAACATTTTATGGACAAGAACTTCAAAAAACAAAATATCCTCATATTTATTTAGTTGAAAAGGTCATCAAGAAAAGAGGAAACAAACTTTTCGTAAAATGGCTCGGTTTAAGCGACTCAGAAAATAGTTGGATTAATAAAACATCAATTGTTTAATTATAAAGTTTGCTGCTTTGTATAACAATCAGCATTATTTTTAAAGCAATGAGAGGAGGAGGACTGGTAAATAACTTGATTAATAATTTACCATTTGAATTACATTTGCCCGGGTATAACTATTGCGGACCAGGTACAAAGATAAGAGAACGGTTATTGCGTGGAGATAAAGGAATAAATAAACTTGACGAAGCCTGTATGCTACACGATATTGCATATTTAAAGTTTAATAATTTAGAGCAACGTCATAAAGCCGACTTGGCTTTACTTCAAATGGCAAAACAAAGATCTCAAGCAAAAGATGCCAGTAGAGGAGAAAAAGTAGCATCTTGGTTAGTTAACAAAGTAATGAAAACCAAATTGAGAACAGGTGCAGGAGTCAAAACCTTTAAATCAATAGTGAATAAAATCCGTACTAAATTAAAGAAGTTAAAATCTAAAAATCATCACTGTGCCATAAATTCTGCTTACTCAGCAGCAAAAAATCTATTTTCAAAACACAAAGTACGTTTACCTAGAATAATCCCCGTGCCGAAGACAGGAGGTATACTACCCCTCATACCCATATTTGCCGGTCTATCAGCATTAGGATCACTAGCAGGAGGAGCGGCGGGTATTGCAAAAGCTGTTCAAGATTACAAATCCGCTCAAAAAAATCTTCAAGAATCAGAACGTCATAACAAAATGATGGAATCTATAGCTTTAGGTAAAGGTTTATACATTAAACCTTATAAAAAAGGACACGGTCTATTTTTAAAGAATAAAAAAAACTGAATAATAGGCTGCCTAAACGTGCTCTAACAAATTTAGACTTACTGAAACATGCAAGGAATATACCATATTTCCGTGGTGTTTACATGCGAGATAATTTGCCAAGACACCCTAAGCAAATAGAATGTGGTATCGTGAATTTAGACAGTTCTATAAGTGAAGGGACTCATTGGGTAGCCTACGCAAAGTTCAACAATTATTGCGAGTACTTTAACAGTTATGGTAATTTGAAACCACCATTAGAATTAGTTAAATATTTACAAACAAAAGACATCTGGTACAACTGTCAAAGATATCAAAGGTTTAATACTGTTAATTGTGGTCACTTGTGCCTAAAATATTTAATAAACTTTTGGAAAATGTTTAAATAAAAGCTTGTAAAAAGGGAAAAATTATTCACTTTTAACATTAACATCATGCCTGTCACATTGTCTGTATCTGGCTTTTCCACGTGCTTGTCAACCAATTATTCACCGCCTCTGCAACTTGCGGGGCCATATGAATGTGGACTTTTGTATTTTGCTTCATATAACTCTATTCCTAATGTAGATCACAGGAATAATAAATTTCATTACGGCGATGGTGAGGTTATTGAAATACCAGAAGGTTCTTATGAACTTCAGGACATCAATGATTATTTGAAGGAAAACGTAAAAGGTTGTACCTTTAACTTAACATGTAATAATAATACTTTAAGAACTTCAATATTTTGTTCTAAGGACGTACATTTCGGAGAAGTTAATTCAATAGGCAGTACATTGGGTTTCGGTGAGAGAACAATTAAAGCCAATATATTAAGCCAATCACAATATCCTGTCAACATATTATCTACAACCATTCTACGGGTCGAATGTGACATAGTAAGCGGTTCCTTTGTGAATGGACGATCTAGTCATATAATTCATGAATTTGTTCCTAATGTGCCTCCAGGATACAGAATAATAGAAGTGCCTAAAAATATAATTTATTTTCCTGTTAATCAAAATACAATTAGTTCGATAAATATTCGGATATTAGACGCAAATAACAATTTAGTCAATCTACGTGGTGAAGAAGTTCAACTGTACCTACATTTGAAGAGCAAACAATGATAGATTTTAATAAAAAGACAGTACAACATCATGAGAGCATCAGTGCTACTCGTAGCGTCAAACAACGACCACCACCAACTAAACCAAAGTTAACAAGAGAAAACCGAAGATTTTTAAAACTGATAGGATTATTAAAATGAGTGTACTTAATATATCTGATCCTCTTGTCCACGACAATTCCATTGAAAGCTATGAAATTCATTCTTATAAACCATACGTAACTACGTTTAACAGAAATGATGAAATTCGTATACCTATCAACCAGCAAGATTTGTACGTTTTACCTTCAGCGAGCACTTTGTACTTAGAGGGCACTGTTAAAGTGTATAAAACAGATACAAAAAATCAAGTCGCCAGTTTTGAGTTTACTAATAACTCTTTCCTATATCTCTTCCAAGATATCCGTTATGAATTAAATGGAATAGAAATAGACAAGATTAAAAATGCTGGTATAACAACTACTATAAAGTCACTAATATCTATGAACGACAATGAATCCAAAACGTCTAAAGCCTGGGGATGGGATATTGATGGAACGAAAGCAACGGGATTTTTTCTGTTTCGATACCTCTTAACAAAATTCTAGGATTCGCAGAAGATTTTAATAAAATAATAATCAACTGCAAGCATGAATTAATTCTTCTTCGGAGCAATACCAATTTAAATGCAGTTAAGCTTGACTCTGGAGAAACATTGGACGAAATAAATATCAATAAAATAGTTTGGCGCGTACCTCATATAAAAGTATCAGATCGTCAAAGAATTAATATGTTAAAAATGTTAGAAAGAGACCGGTCATTATACGTAGCGTTTAGAAATTGGGATATGTATGAATATCCACTACTACCTAAGAGTACAAAGCATACATGGTCAATTAAAACTTCGTCACAAATTGAACGTCCTCGATACGTTATAATGGCTTTCCAAACAAATCGAAAGAATAACGCAATTAGAAATGGTTCACACTTTGACCATTGTAATATACGTGAGGTCAAAGTATTCTTAAATTCTAATTATTATCCGTATGAGGGCTTTAATGCGAAGTTTAGTGATAATAAGTTTGCTTTATTATACGAGGAATACGCTCGATTCCAACAGTCTTTTTACGGACGCAAAGCAGAACCGTTGTTAGATGTACAAAATTTTAAAACAAAAGCTCCATTATTTGTTATCGATTGCTCTCGCCAAAACGAAACGCTAAAAACTGGACCGATAGATGTTAGAGTTGAAATAGAAAGCGAACAAGATATACCTGATCAAACGTCTGCTTACTGCCTCATACTTAATGATTGCGTTATAGAGTATAAGCCCCTCAGTAATATTGTAAAGAAAATATCATGAATAAAGAGTACATCTTTGTTGATGTTCAAGGATTCAAAGACTTCAAAAATAGGTTTATAATTAAGGAGTTGGCATTATCTACGCGAGAATATACTCAATTTTTTTTGATTAAACCGCCATATCCATTCTCTCGCCTCACATTTGAGGAAAGGAGACAGGTTTTGTGGATAGAACGAAATCGAGGAATTCGATGGAGCGAAGGTTTTATCGACTATCGCGAATTTAAACGCGTTGTAAAGCCTTTTCTACTGAACAAGATTATTTTATTAAAAGGTTTGGAAAAAGTTAAATGGGTAGCAGAATTATGTGAAAATTGTAAAATTATTGATCTTGGGGAAAAAGAATGTCCTAATTTTTCAATATTGTACGATACCTACTGTAAAAATATGTCAAAATTTAATTGTTTGAATCATATCAAAAGCTGTGCTTTAAAAAATGTTATTTGCATAAAAAAATGGTATGATGATAATGATAAGTATAGCATTTAAATTTAGTCTTAATAAATCAATTGTGTATAAGTACTACTTTTTTATTTGACAGAAATAAATAAAGTTGATAAATTATTTGAGCATCATTTAATTTTTAACACATCCAAATACCAATTAAGAAAATTACATGTCATAAATACTATCACTTAGAGATTTAGAAATTTTTTTAATAATATTTTCAGTCTGATCCAATATTTCGTCTATAGGGTCACAACACACATACTGCGCACTCACTAACACATTGTCACTGTCACTGTCACATTCCTTGCCGCCGCTCGTTGAAGAGTCTAAAGAGCCGTCTAAAATCTGGATTTTTACTATACGGTGCACTCTATTAAATATTTTGTTTTTTACGAAAGAAACATTCTTGAGAGAATCTTTTTTCTTCATAGTCTTGCTTTTCTTCTTCTTTTCTGGCGCTGGATTATTCTTCAGCTCAGGAAACACCTCATCGAAATTAGCCAATGGATCTTGAGCTAATTGATCAGTAATATCAAT
>NC_133486.1:3268693-3273496 GCF_025370935.1 Choristoneura fumiferana
AAAAGACAACCGCTATCTCTGTGTTCGAATTCATCAATTTTATTCGACAAGTCTGCGATCACTGTTGAATACATTTTATCGAACTCATAATAAGTATGTAAAACAATATTTTTCGTTGAAAATGACTTTATCTCTTGAGAGTTACTCTTGGTTAAGTAATATAGTGAATAAAGTTCAAAATTTACTTTAATCGAAGTGTGAGAGTGAATCGACTCATCTATTAAATGATGCACTTTATTGGCTATCTCTTTTAAAAACTCAATTGGTAATAAATTGTCTGTCTTGTTGTTTGTGACTATCTTATAAGAAGCTATCCTGGACCGAAATGCGGATGCAATCTTATATACATCGTCAATATATTCTTGCGAACAGTTGTTTTTATGAAGAGTGCTACGCAAATGACCTACCCATTTCTGTTGTTCAATAGTTATTGAACAATTTGAACAAAACGGCATTTTAACCTGATAATGACCAGCATTCACACTATGTACCTATCAATTAAAACATAATTACCATTTACGAAATTAGAAGTAAAATAAAAAAACAATGAAATAACGAAGTTACTTTTAAGATTTATGCAAAAATCAAATGAAATCAAAAAGCCTTGTCAGCAAAAAATATGGACTTAGTATCCTTCATCAATTCGCGAGTAGTATTAAAGAAAGCTTGTAATTGTTTCCACTCCGTACTATCCGGGTTCGTTTGAAGTTTTAAAGAAGTAAGGGCCTTCTTCCAACGTTCCTCTCGGCTAGTGGAGAGAGCATCGCTAGTTTTGTATACCTTAATATCTACGTAGAACTCTCCATCACGCTTTTTCCGTCGGATTATGACTCCGTTGGCAACTCTTGATATCAGCACCGCCGGCAGCTGGTCGTTCTGATTCTGTCCTGCTGCAGCATGCTCTTCTTCCTTCGACACCAACCCGAACAAATTGAATGCAGTTTCAGATTTCGAGCCGGCATCCACAGCGTCCACTTCCTTGTCGAGAGACCTGAAAAACAAGAATAGAATTTAAAATATTAATACGTCTAATATAATTATATACTCGGTTACTATTTAGGGTACATATTCTTTAAACCTGCAATAACAATATTCACATTAACAAAACATTAATAATAGTCATCTGTTCAATTCAAATAAGAAGGCAATAAGTACGTACTTTTTAAAACTCTGTAGTTTCCGCTTATTAATTGGTTGCTCTTTTACTGTAAAGGTTTCCTCGGGGTTTGTCCTGAAAATATAAAATACATTTGAATACTTTTATAATTTTACTTTTAACACTTACATTTAAAGATTGGAAAATGCGATTCTACATTACGCAGCATTATAATAAATTTATTAGGTAACTATAATACGAACCTTTTAGAATTCGCCCTCTTTTTCGGTTTTTGCACTTCATGAGTGACTAAGGTTTCCTCAGAGTCTGACCTGAAAATATTAAATCCATTTTATTACTTGCATAATTCACTTACAACACTTAAATTAAAATAAAAATGTTACCTTCTAAAAGTCAACGTACACAAATCAAAATATTATACGAACCTCTTAGAGTACACCCGCTTTTTCGGTTTTTGCACTTCAAGAGCGTCATAAGTTTCCTCGGAGTCTGACCTGAAAATATTAAATCCTTTTTTATTACTTTCATAACTCACTTACCTATAACACTGAACACTGAAATTAAAATATCTACAAACATTATTTTCCAAAATGCGATATACAAGTAAAAGTATTATACGAACCTCTTAGAGTACGCCCGCTTTTTCGGTTTCTGCACTTCAAGGGCGACCGGAATTTCATTGCAGTCTTCGTTGTAATACTCAGAGTCGGACCTTAAAAGTTTTGTACAATATTAGCTTCATGAAACAACGAACAAATTAATTTTCCATTCTAACGAATAGAACACTTACTTACATGATATTTTTTATAATAAATATGAAGGCAATCAATTGAAACCTTAAGACGCACAATTGGTCACTTTAAAGCACACCGCGTTAATAACAAAAGTATCGAAATATACTTAAAAAGTAAAATCTGAATACAGCAATACATCTGAATAAGCTGAAATTGCTAGGGTTGACACACAGTCATGTTGTATTATAAAATGCAAAGTGTGAGTAAGCATATGGGTACTATGGGTAGGTACTGTTTACGTGAGTTCCTTAGTAAGCATTCAGCTTAACTAATGCGGCGAGAGGTAGTTGTAGAAGTAGATAAATGTAAATACATAGGTATAGTTTAATTCGGATTTATTGCGGGACTTCAGCTATAACATGACTTTCATATAATAACCCTGACAGGATGTCACTTGTTTGCCTGCTTGAGAGCCACCTTCCTCAAATTGAGATTTTAAACAACGAATCGTCTGTTCGATAATTCTCTGCGATGATCGATACCACAAACAGACAGTGTGATCTCCTTGCAGCTTTAAATTTAAAGTTTTTTATTCATTTTGATACTAATTAATTACAAATTATATTATATCCAAGTGAGTATTGTTTGCAGAAGTTTAATTATTTTTAAGTGCCAGTAATAAACATGGACATATAATTTTCTGAAATAAATGACTTACAGCCACACAAAGTAATTGCATGACAACCCTGCCGAACGATTTCGCAATAGAATTGTAACACAATAAAGTGATCGCGTTACAAAATTTACAAACCTAAGTAGTACCTTTGAAGCGCCGCTCGCACTGCACAGTGGCATTCAAATATGCTGCGTTGACTTTATGCATATGAATGTAAATAAATTGAACAGAAGCGTAATTTTCAGTCACAATTATATAATAATCAAAAATACAAAAACCATGTAATTCAAAATCAGTATTAATTAAAGGAGTAAAAGTTTTGTATCGTGCTCTAGTTTTTCAGCACTGCTTGACTCACTTAACTTGAAACATCATATGGTAAACCAAAAATTTTGAAGCTAGTTATTTACATAAGTAAATGTAAAAATACAATATTTAGAATCTTGCTCTATACTTACATGAAACAGTGTACGTATCTGTAAGTTTAAAAATCTCTTAGAGGCTAATAAATCGTAGGCTTAAAATATAACGTGTTAGTTTACACTCTACGTTATTTAATCACTACACGTTATCTAATATGCATGCTTCTACTCAGGTGGTTTGCCATCAGCGCGAGGCGAAGCGAAACGAGGTGTGACGATAATTTAATCTATTTCCACCAAAAATTAACATTAATACTTATACTTTCCGACCGGCGAACCATCGCGAGCTTTTTCCGTTGCAGGTAATAATCACTTTATGCATGCAGCAATAGGTGCGGTTCTTTATTACACCAACAAATAGTTCAATTTTCGTCTCGCGCATCCTCCTCAATTCATACCATTTTTGCCAAAGTCGCGCGAGGAGAGAATTTAAACGTACTCTTACAAATATCAATTAACGTCTCGCGTCATCTCGGCTCGCCTCGCCGGTGGATAAGCATCTTTACTCATGCTTGAACTCGTTGGGTTAAATTTCACTTTGCGAATGTAACGCGAAACATGAAGTCATACATGACTAAATTATGCATTCTAATTTGAATCTTAGTGTTAAAAAACAATATATGTTTTGTGTTATAAAATTTTCGAGTTAGTTCATTTCAAAGAATAGAAAGAAACATATTTACGTCACTCTGACGTTATAGCAATCAACCAATCACAATCGCTGTTCTACATCGCGCTATCGAAGTTTTTAAAATTGTTAATATAAATATAATTTTACCAAATATGTCTGTCGGAGAATCCAGTGCTATACACGACCGGTAGTACTTGGAGGATCCTAGTATGTTTAGGCTTATGCCAGGGCTGAGACGCCGTGGGGCCTGTAAAACACATCAAAGAGATTGGCCACCTTTGCGATGTGTCATACTAAAGTTGAAATACTGAAATTAAATCGAAAATCGGGGGAATTTCATCGCTATACCGGTCGATAGTGAATGAATGAACCCAAGCACGTAAAATGCAACTTTACGCCGGAGCTGAAACGCACTGGGAGTTGCACCTCATCAAAGAGACTGGCCACCTTTGCGATGAGTTGTGCGGAAACACCGTAACACTAAGTCTTGAGGACGAAGTGATACGAGACCTTACGCCGGAGCTTAAACGCACTGGGGGTCTAGCATAGAAACTGAACTTGATCACCTCAGTATCTGTGTAGTGTTAAGCTTTTGTTTTTTAAATCAATAAAATGAAGTCTGGAAGCATCGCCGCCAACGCAACGCTAATTAACATATGTCATAACGGTCATACAATTTAACTTAACGGTCTTGTAAAATAGCAACGCTTAACTAATTCTAGATAAACAGCTCAATGGAGCGATCCAAAAAGGCCTTGGGCATTCCAGCTCACCTTCGTAAATTTTCTCAATAATATATTGGGCGTTCTAGATCACTTTCATGAATTTCCCTCAAAACCGATTGGGCATTCTAGATCACGGAGCGAAGGCGGAGCACCGCGAAGCGTTTGTATTGGATTATTTTCCATACGCATCATGTAAACATTTTCATTGGTTATTCCGTCGTGTTTTGTGTGGAATGTGCCGTCTTGCGGAGTATAATTCTTTTCATAAATTGGTCCTATCGAGTTTGTTGCATTAAACAGTACTTTGGCTTCCATTAAAAGTGGTGGAAGGAACAGATTTTTTTGTGCATTTGCAATTTTGTAACTAATTACATTTGTTATAATTTTTGCTTGAGCCGTAGAGTGTTCCGGATCTTTTTCGTCTCCTTCTGCTAACGATCCTATACCTTTCCCGTACAATGTCTCGCTTTTTATTCCGTTTCCCATCTGTACGGGCAT
>NC_133486.1:3273596-3291692 GCF_025370935.1 Choristoneura fumiferana
AGGGTGGTAGACCACATATTTGGCTGATGGTACATAAAATAATAATGGTTGCAACTTCGAAATAGTAGGCATTTCCTTAGGATACAAATAATGCTTTCCAACACAGCCCAAATAACAAACTACATTACCATGCTTTAGGATTTTTAAGCGGAATTGTGTTTCCTCTTACTTTCAAAACGGTAACTACTGCAATGGTATCGCAAAGATAGTATTCGAAGTTTAAATCGTTTAAAATCTAATCTAGCTAGAGAAAACTCTTTGAATATATACACTCAGCGGCACAAAATGTGGCCCACTCTACATACATTACATTGATCCATACATTTGTGGGCCAGATTTTTTGCCGCAAACTTTTAATTTATATGTCTTTCTAATATTGCTATCGCAATTCAGTAAGTAGGTAAAGTAGCTAGCTGTATAAACATAAAGCCTTTAAATTAATATGCAAAATACTAAATAAAAGACCGAAAGATGGAAACAAATCTATATCAAATCAATTCAAAGTTAGCAAATAAAAGAAGAAGAAAGCATGAAAGATTGAATTCAAACTGCGAATAAACCAATAAAATTAAGTCTTATTAAATCGGCCAGCTAAATATCACTTTAATTATATCTTGGATTATATTAAAATAACCCAACCATCTCACTCTTACATGCTTAGGAAGAAAGGGATATCACGAGGTGTCTCGGTTAATACACAGTAGGAAATTAAGTAGATATTCTCAAGAGAGGCTCTTTCATCATCTGAGATCCGTGCGGGCATTTCAATCCTAGATAAGAATACAATGAAGGATCGGGATTTCCCTAAAGACGCTACTCAAAACAAACTAATCGGACACTCAAGTTGCTAAATCATTTGGAGCTGTGTGTATAACATAATAAATTGTAATTTCGTGGACTGAATGACGGCGTATTATCATTCACTCATTCAATTTAGTTATTCGTGCCTGGGTATTCTTTAAATCGACATATTCCCATCCTTTTATTTACCTTGTCTTCTTTTAGTCTAGCAATTATTTTCTTTCGTCGCAAATGTTAACTTTGTTTATGCTATATAACTGACTCATCTTTTTTATATATTTTTTAATGTCTCAAGCAGTTGGTTTTGATTCCTGACAGTAGTTGCTGGTTTAAAAAATAACCAAAAAGCTCTTTGTTTAATTAAATTGACAAAGTTTCAACATTAATACAAAATGAATTAGAAATTAAATCAAAACGATCCATATCTTAGTACTTTTATTGCTTTATTTAATTACATAAGCTGTACAAGGAATTCAAAACGATTAAATGATAGCTAGTTAATGTTTGAGTAGCGTTGTTTATAATATAGTGCTTTTACTCACATCAAATGAATTTGCTCATTCGTTTTCTAAAAGGTGATCGTGAGAGTTAACGCTTTTCATTATTTACATATCTTTTTTGCCGTTTTTATCCATTCATCTACGGTCCAATGCTATTCTTGCGTCGTTTTTACATCGAATTGTTTCGTTCATTCATTTCTACAGGACCACGCAAACTAGTCAGTGTTATATCCATTGCATATAACAAGCCTTCATCTTTTTTGCCAGTAAATATATCCTACATTTCAGTGTTGTTAGCTGAATGAGAGACATCAGGCGTACAACGTACACATTTGAATCGTGTTGCTGTGGTTTTTTTTTTTCAGCGAATATGTTTCACCGTTTTTTCGTTTTGCAAGTTCAACTGGTCAGTTTAATTGAATGATAAAAGCTTGTTTACAAATGCACCATCGGAAGCATTAGATTGCAAAGTTATCTCATAGGCAGAGTTTAACATCATCATGACAAACATGTGGACACGTTCTCATGCTTGCGATAAGATCCGTGATCACATATTTTTCGGCTTTATCATGGGTTTGATACTCAGTGGCGTAGCTAGGTAGGTAACCAAAGGCCTTGGGGCAAAAAGTAAACTAGGACTCCAACTAAACTATTTAAAATCGTTTGTTCCGTATTCGTCGTGCTCCGAATTCGACGTACTCCAGATTTGTCCTTTATAGTTTGTAAGTCAGCGTCCGATAGCGCCCGTCTAGCCCTCCGATAGCTACGCCACTGTTGATACTGATTATACGAAGCAAAGTATGGGAGAAGCTTGAATCCAATGCTTCCTAACCACCGCATATCTCCAGGACCACATTTCATTCTCCTAGGGGTCATTCATTGCAGTGGTCGTATTATGTACCTCCGCATTTGAGTCCTTGAGTGGCGAGGCCATGAAGCAGGGAACCACAATGGTCACAAAACGTTGGGGCAATGAACGTCCATGGGTTCCATTTGTGAGGGGCGTAGGCGGCCTTAGACAACATAAAGTATAAGTAAAGTTAGTAGAAGATGTTGAAATCGGATGAAGCGCAGTCAAAGGTAGATTTGAGGCAACTGAAAGTTCTATGACGTTTTAAATTTAGCTTTAGGGTAAATACAGATGAGCGTAATTTTTTGAGTTGCGTCTCGTAATTTCTGCTGCATTGGGTTTTATACAAAAGTCCAATTTGTACACCACGGCGACTCAAAATGAGTTGTATATAGACATTGTACGAAACCAAAGTTACGCGACCGAAAATACGCGACTCACTACTCTGGCTTCACTCTAAGATAGCAAAAAATAGAATTTTGATCAACTGTCTAAAAGAGATTCTATTGAAATATTTGATAGTAAGTTTAAAATTTTAGTCCCTCAATGCCATAAACTTGTTCAAACAAGTATTTTGCTAACTAATCACCGTCGCTTCAAGTCTACCCTTGACTCCTAAAAGAGAAAAAGCATTAGCAAAGCACCACCACCAAAAGCTGAAAAGATCTAGCACACAAAGCGTAGTCCAAGCGGCCCCTCCTCCGTTGTACCTTGACACTTCAGCCCCTGGTGTATTAGGCCGTACAGCAGCGAGCCGCAGTGGTCGCAAAATGCCGGCGACGCGTATGTGTGCGCGCGGAAGTTGTGGCGCGTACGTGTGTCCTGTTGGTCAAATCTGGTGTTACGGGATTGGATAGAATGGATTTGGTGAATTTTGATAGGGTATACCCGATCGACGATGGAGCAGGCATTGGTGTTCAAAAAAAGATGATTGGGATGTGTGAATACAAACAAAAGAATGCCAACTAGGTGTTATAAAACTTGCAAATATCTTCGTCTTGATTTTGAAAAGCTCATGTATGACGGATAAATATGTTAATTTAACGCTGCTTTGCGTTAATACGCCAACTGCTGCAAATCTAATTATAAGTAGTGGCTAAACAGGCCGTATTAATTAATAAATTGAAATTTTCAATTTAAACTAACACTGAGTTCTTATTATTCAACGGTGGATTGTTTCAAATACAAGCAGTTGGTATTAAATATAATGAAGTTTCAATACAAAACGAACAGATTTACCAGTAATCTAGTTATTCCCTTTGTCCTCTGCAGTTCTTTGGTAACTCTGCGATTGAAATGTCAAACAATTCATTATAAATAGAATAGAGGTCGCCCTTTGCCACCAGATGGTTCTGGCTGGCTACAATTTACTATTAATTAAGAAGCGGTGCTGGATCGGCCTCTTTTGAGTAAATAGCCGAAGCATTGTTCGATTTGAGTTACAAACTGCCAGTAGTAATATTAATTGAGGCAAAGATTGCGGTTTTGAATTTGGATAGTGTTTTCTTTTGTTTTTTAAAGATGCAAAGTGGTGAAAGTTTTTTCTAAATACTCACCTTTATCCTGAAAAAGACATAACTAAGTAAAATTAATCACAATTACCTAAATATATTATATAAGTTTCAATTTGTATTCACATTTAACTAGCACACATTGTTTGTTTTTGTGAAAAGAAAGTTTTCAATGTTTTAATTGATACTTTGACAGTTTGTGAAATAAGTTTCGTTTCGTACTCATATCTCGGTTTTTCAAACTAATAAGCTACCCAGATTTTTAAATATTCATCCAAATTTTGATAGGTGCTTCGGTATTGGTCAAAGGAGTTGTTTAAAAGTACTTTGCATTGTATTATTAACCTTTTTCTTTTGGGTTGTCCTTTCCTTACCTTAGTAATTCACACATTATAGCTCGAAGAATTTCATAGAACAATACAAAATTTTAAACGTTAAAAAGTAAACTAAAATTAGTCGATAGTGTTCTAATAATAAAGACACCGTACGTACTCGTATTTGGATGGTGATTGAAAAATCACCTCTTAAGAGAAATGATACATAATAGTGCTTTATTATTTAACCAACAATACACGCAATATCGGATACGAAGTTCCACCAGTCACCACGCAATATCAAATAGTTCGAGACATCTTTTGTCCAAGTGGTGAAGTTCGTAAAGAATTAAACGAACCGATGAACGTTATACTCTGTAACTTTTTATTGGTTTCCTAAGTTGAAGGCATTGTTTTTTCTTTTGAGCACAAAACACACGGGCACAATAGATCCGACGCGGGAAATGAGGAAAATGGATCGCGTAGAAGGCACGGATAAACGTAATGTTCATTTGTCTCTTTGATTAGTGCAGAAATCAATCACTTCTGCTCGTTTGCTCCCCTATCATATACACCGGTTTTTTTTTATATCCGTTAACTTTTTCAGACGGCTCAGTTCATTGATATTCAACTGCCTGATAGTTAAATTTTTTGTCAAATTGTAAAAAAAACCACTTTTTATCGAGATTTTTTTTTATGCATGTAATACAGCTTACAACCATTGTTAATAATTACAGTGTTAAATAATCCAATTTGATAAGTGACATTGACGTGACACATAAGAGGGACATTAAATAATCCACACGCTTAATTATCTTTTGCTAAATATGTGTGAATTAAATAAAGATTAGTTATGGACTTTGAAAAGAAGTCCTAAATTAAGGACCTATACGCTTTTTTCCATTTATATTAGCATTATATTACTATTTAATTTATATTATTAATTATATTAACTTTTTATTATCATTTAAACAGTAAGAGTTAGGCCACTAGTTTCTCTAAGAAATAAACTTCATTTGGCCTGTAGATTGTCCCCTTAAAGTTATCGGAAGTAAAAATTAACACGGTGTAATATTTTTACTATAAAATATTTAATATATTGGTTTTATTCAGTTCTTACTGTACGTACTTTACTGTGTTGTCACGGTGATCAAAGAAGAAAGTAGCGACCCACAAGTTTAGACCGTTTCCGGCCTTTTGTGTAAAGACTTTGGTCTGTCATCTCCAATAGTATAAATTGTCTTTAAATACTTTTGCTTTCGGTCAACCATTATTTATCGTTACGACACGTGATCCTACCGGCTGCGCCATGTTTATGGAACCTTTTAATAAATTTCACTATGGTTTCCTTGGCAAAAGTATGGAATGTCAACATGACATTAGTAATTTTGAACAAGTAACTACCGTGAGACTCACTCATATGAAATGATATTGCTATTTCGTAGCCCTTCTTCTCAGGAGCGCGCGGGTGTGCGTGTTGCGGCAGCCGCCGAGTCGCGTGCTCCTGAGAAGAAGGGCTACGAAATAGCCCGAAACATGTCGAGCTAAACTCGGTTTAAGACGTGAGTTATCCGTTACAATATCATTTAATATGACATTAGTAGGTCAAAGGTTCCACTAAGATACATGATACGGTTTGTTTTTTCTGTTTATAAAACAAACACGAAGTACAGATCAAGACTAACACACGTTGTATTTAACTAGTCATTATATTCGTTTGCGACAATATGAAATATCTACATACCGAACCCTAAAAAGTGACGAGGGAATAAATTTAGAGGAGGGAGGATTAGGACTTTTATTATTTATTTTGTAATAATTTAAAATTTATCATCCCAGTCTATATAGGCACACTTTTGACTTTGACTTTTGACTTTGAAATACACGCCATTGAATTGCTTCGAGTGGTTGATGATCAATTTTGTAATTTCGCACATGAATTTCGGTAACTCAGAAATGCGAGCCTGGGTTTGATTTGAACCCACAATCATCTGCGTGAGAGACATTAGGTCGAACCACTAAACCACCACGGCTTTTGCAGTTGCAATACCATTCGTGAAACCAGCTGCGGATAACCTGCAATCTGAGCTCATTTCTTCGGGAATCGTACAGAATTGATATTAAAAAAATACGAATATTATCATCATCCCAGCCTATATACGTCCCACTGCTGGGCACAGGCCTCCTCTCAGAACAAGAGGGCTTGGGCTTAGTTCCCACGCGGGCCCAGTGCGGATTGGGAACTTCGCACGCACCATTGAATCGCATTGATTCGATTCGCAGGTGTACGAATATTATGTTTGACGTAAGATTAGCTCTTAAAAGGAGGCATACAAGCTAAGTTGGTCGGATTATACTTATTATATATTTTATTACTTTCTGATTAGTTCTGTTATTCTGAACTACTTTTTTCCGTGAAGCCGCAGTACAAAATCAAATCAGTTGACAGCATGGGCAAAAAAAAATCCTTAATTATTAATGAACATCACATTTCCAATATTTGACGTTCGGTGCCATGACCAGAGGCTGGCTTTTTCTTAGCACAAAGATTAAGCATTGCCATACAGCGTGGCAATCCCAGCTTTCGGGCCCTTACTGCAGTGATTGGGCAACTTTTAGCACAATGGCACAATTATAATTCGCATTCTGTCGTCTGTCTGTCTGTGTCCGTTTGCTCAGGATATCAATGCTAGAAAGCTTTATCCACGGATTATAAGAAACTTGCCACAAAATTGGTATAATTAAAGTTCAAAAATATTTGTACTCCCATAGACGAGTTGACATCCTAAGTGTGGGGTATCGTGGATAGCCTTCTAAAACCATTAGGGTTGCAGGACAATTTTTCGATTCAGTGATCGTTTGCGAATATTCAACAAAGTACAAATTTTCATAAAATCGAGCTCTCCTTTAAAATCCAATTGAAAATTTCAGGATGGTAGTAAGTATCAAACTTTCAAGGAAACTATAACGGCTAAGTTTGCTTGAGAATATTAGTAGTTATAGTAATTAGCAGCCTAAGGTATAAATATTTTTAATTTTGTAAGGCTACGAACCTATTTGGGCGTGTAACGTTTTGGCCGGTTTTTATTTATTTATAATTTTAGTTTGTATGTAGTTTTAGTGACCTTTGTTTTGTTTTATATTATAGATAAATCTTCTAATAATAAAATTTTCACTCTACGACAGTGTTATACAATCTGTGGATCGCGACCCCCCGGGGATCGCGATGCCCCTAAGGGGTCGCAGTATCTTTAAAATACTCTCACCAAACAAAACTGTAAGTGGAGGTAAGCAGTCCTCCAAATATTTTTCAAACCAGGGGGGTTGCCACATGAAAAAGTTTGAAAAACACTGCTCTCACACGCGGGGCTCTATTCAATGCGGGGACCTAGGTAGTAGCAGTGCTTACTCTACCTAATGGTCAATCCGGCCCTGTCTTTAATCAATACAATGTTAATCGCTAAACATGTCATTGGAACCCCAATTAAGGTTCTTTGTGTCCCCGCGGAATCCTAATACAGAACCGACACGAATCTGCAAATGTCAGAAAGATTATGCGGCCCTTTGAGGTCCAACGTGGGCGGTCGCTCGGGGCACTAATGTAACTGGAATACTAACAAATACTAGTTACCTACCTATTTCTAGTTATGTGCTAAAAATACTTTGTAAAATACCAGGTATTTCGAAAAACTGTGTGTGACTAGCATTTCTTAACCTAGCCCGGGGGGGTGTTTTTAATCCCAATCCGCCCTCAGTTCGTCCTACTTTTGAAAGGTCAGTGTCGAATGGGACATAAATACGCCAGTAATGTGCTTTTAATTTCTTCATTGACAAACTTTCTGAAGGACTCATAGTATATATAATTACCTTAAGAGCCCTCAGATAGAAGATTGCAAATCTAAAGCGGAACGTCTGTTGAACCCATGAAGTTGAGCTCACTCAACTACTTGGAAAAAAGCTTCTAATAAATAACCTAATAAACGTAGATAAGTTGAAAACCCACATCTGAAAAAAGGCTGAACCAGTGTTAACGAAACTTACCTAAAAACGTACTCAATCAAACTAGCCTTCGATTAATAAAATTGCATTTGCGTCTATCCGTTTGAGAGCTATGATGCCATGGACAGCACAGACAGACACACATAGTGATCAAACTTATTACACCCTTCTTTTTTCGCTGGAGATTAAAAACGGCTCGCAAGATTTTCCAGAAACTTACAGTCGAGAAAACTGATTCGCTTACCAGGCTTGGACCTATTATAATCAATTTCGCTATGATTTTTTGGCAGATGTATGTAATGTCAATACGACATCAGTAGCACTAAGGTTCCACCCTCGTACGCGTTTTAGTTTCTTTGACTGTACATAGGTGAAGTAAAATACTCGTTGAAATACTCGTATCTAGTACGAGTATTTAAACGTAGACACTACCCGTTTGCGCTTAGCGTGGGCTGAAGCGGGCTCGGTAACGTCTTGATACTTGTTATTCATAAATTCTATCAAATGCACTGAACATTCAGAACTTGAAATGCTTTTAGAATTAATTATGTAGTTTCGAGTCCCTTTTAATTTTAATTTAAAACAGTGAAAAGGGCGTAGGCAGATATGCTAAATTAGTTTCCTCGTTTAAGAAGTTTGTGCCATATTTAAAAATGGAACAAGTTGTGGAGCAGGCCAATACATGAATTATGATCAGGAAGTAATTAAAAAACAGAAAAACCGACTGCCTTAAAAACTTTACCTACATAAAAAGGAAAAAAAACAAAGTCTGTGGGTCCAAATTGGTAAGTTTAAGTTACCTAACAGAATTCTAGACTTGATTTTTTGCTTTTTATTTTTTATTAAAAAGTTTCTTGAAAACGTATAAAATAAAAATAAAAAACAGAAACCCGACTGCTTTAAAAAAAGATTTCATTTGATACCAGTGGGGTAAAAACCAAATTTGGATTGACAGCAAAAGTAGTTTAATATCAACTCTCCAGCACCTCACATGAAAAAAAAGGAAACAAGGATCTAGCTAGTGTCTGGCCATTACGGCGTCTCAACCCAAAAAAAACCTCCGCCTAACTAATACACAATTGTTTAGTATCTGTGTTAAAAGATTATTTTATCTGTGGCGTTTGTAACAAAATGTATTTATCGAAAAATCGTATCCTGCCGACGCAATTTAGAAAACGAATTCTATTCTGGAACAATCTGGACCTTTTCCCCCTAACGAACTTATTACGCCCATGGCGTTTACCTCATTATGCCCCACAACAATTCACGTAACTTCAGTAATGTTATCGTAACATTCTAGTCTAAGATACGGTACTGAAATACGTACCGTCGGTTGTTTTTTGATAATGACAATTTTTTAAACAAGAAACCCACATTAGAACAGCTAGAAAAAACCGGCCACGTGAAAGTCGGACTCGTGCACCGAGGGTTCCGTACAAATTTGAAGGAATCTTTGAATAGGTACCCTGTATTAGTAGACCCCCTCTCTAAAATGTACGCAGTGTGGGTCATTTTAAATTGATCTGACATAGGCGATTCGCCTTTCCTCACATGCTTCCTTTACGGACAAGCTTATGGTATAGTAATAATATAATTTCGCACGTAAATTGCAAAAAATCAGAGGTGCGAGCACTGCTTGAACCAATATCCCTCTACTTGAGCTATAGGTCAAACCACTAGCACGCCACAACTACGCCTGTATATTTGCAAACTTTATCATCATGGATGAATTAACACATGAGGCTACGTAGTTCTGTTGCCGTATCTCCTACTATATTGTAGCATTATCTTCCTTAAGGCAGCAAGTCGATCAGTCCCTTTTCATACAACTGTAAACAGTATGGACGGGGATCTAAAGTCTAATACAGAATTCGCATCGAACTGCGAGTAGGAGCCATCGAATATTCACTTCAAAACAAAAGAGAATGAAACAAAATTGATTCCATTTTTATTCCTAAGTTGTGTGTAGTTTGGAAACGTAATGGATTTATGCTACAAATTGAAACTTTGTTAGTAAAGACGAACTAAAATATTACATCACATTGTAGATCGTCTATAGATTTTTTCATCAGGCAAGAACTTTGAAGAATACTTTAGGAAAACTGTGCCGTGCCCGTGGTTTGGGTTTGCAGTGTATCATTTTTTTTTTTTTTTTAATCTGCAATCAGTCGCCAGACTATAATCAGATGAGGTGTATGAAGAATGGCGGTATGTAAAGAGAGGCCAGTGCCACTTGCATTACTTAAATAATATGATTACGTTTTAATCTTTTACCCACACTGGCATTTTGGAGCAATCCTGAAGCTAGAAAGAAGATTGGAGTGATGGGTGAGGATTTATATTTAAATAAGTGATTTTAATTCGGGAAGACCTATTAAAGTATTTCAATATTATTTACTCGTCCGACCGAATTTTTGGTTTCACGTCATACTGTAGTTTCGGTTGCGGGCGTAATTAGGACCGAAACTGAAATTGGGTTCGTGGGATTTCGTGCCGCGTTATAGTATGAACTAAACAAAAAATTGAATCGACTACAAAAAACCATGAATGAATGAATGAATGATTTATTTGTATAACATAGGTAGGTATGAAAATATTTTTCTACTAGTTTGAAGTCGGTGCCTCAGAACGAGCCAGCAGGAGTTGCCCAATAGTCGTCTACCTAACCTAGGTACATACTACAGGTATATTTGGGCTTCTATCATAGTCATACTTGTTAGAGACAAAATGCTGCACTTCGTGAAGAAAGCAAGCCGCTTTGCACAGTGATAGTACAGACTAAAACTGAGTGATTTGACTCGCAGCAGCGGAAGTTCACCCCTTAGGAACAGAGATGGCGCCACTTCTTTAAAAAATATTTCAAAATATTACAAGCTAAAGTAATAAACCGATTTCAATGTTTATATCTCAAATGAGAGCCTATTATATACGTTACTTATAAAAAAATACAAAAAATATTTACAAAAAACTTTTGTCAAAAACGCCATCTTAAGTTTTTTTTCTTACCTGATTTGTAGTTTTTACTTGATTGCTTAAAAAAAATGTATGCAACATGAATGGTTTAATGCATGTACATATCACTGAGTACATAACGAGTATTTAAAAAAAATCCGACACCGATACCTATCATATTTAACGAAATATGACAGTTTAAATGTGAGCACAAATTTCTTTAAAATATTTCCAAAAATTCTACAAGCTAAAGTAATAGACCGATTTCAATGTTTAATATCTCAAATTAAAGCTCATCATTCATATTTACAAAAAAATATAAAAAAATATTTACTGAAATTTCGGCAAAAAACACCATCTCAGTTTTTTTTCTTACCTGATTGGTAGTTTTTATTTGATTGCTTAAAAAAACTGTATGCAACATGAATGGTTTAATGCATATACATATTACTGAGTACATAATAATATTTAAAAAAAAAATTCGACACCGATACCTATCATATTTCACGAAATATGAAAGTTTAAATGTGAGCACAAATTTGTTTAAAAAATTCAATAAATTCTACAAGCTAAACTAATAAACCGATTTAAATGTTTAATATCCCAAATTAAAGATCATAAAATTCATTATGTAGAAAAAATATTAAAAAATATTTACTGAAAACTTTTGGCAAAAAACGCCATCTTAAGTTTTTATTTCTTACCTGATTGGTAGTTTTTACTTGATTGCTTAAAAACATTGTATGTTGTATGCAACATGAATGGTTTAATGCATACTTAATATATTTCTGAGTAAATAACAAGTATTATAAAAAAAACCGACACCGATACCCTTCATACTTCACGAAATATTTAAGTTTAATTGTGCACGCTTTCTTACAAATAAATTTCAACGAAATCTTCAAGTGAAACTAGTACTCTGATTATAATGTTTAATGTTAAATGAAAAGAAGAACGAAATTACCTAAATATAAAAAAAAAGTTTTTTCCTGGTGTTACGAAAAAATATAATTACTTTAAAATTAGTAATTATTAAGACAATAAATAAAAACTATACCGTTTCCGGCATAGTTGGTTCTGAGATGTAATATATATTGCTTAGTAGTTGGCGAATTTATTTAAAAATTAGCTTTTTATGTGATAGGTAGGGCTACAGCTTATAGATATGTCACATTTGAAATAAAAGACTATGAATCAATGTTCATCAAATATTTAAATTAAAACTATAAGTCCTCTTCGGGTTCATCGGCAGATGTAGAACTGAAAAGGAAAAGTCGTTTTGAAGTACTTGTGCTATTCCAATACTACAAAATCACAGATCTTTTAGACACGGACGGACTGCGTTGCTGTAATTACTGTTGAATTATATTTGTGCCTAGTTGATTACCATTAGATCTAAAATTTTGTGCCTACCTGTGGAAATCAGTGGTCAGCATACAAAATAACCCTGCATTGAATATTATATTAACTTACTTTTGATTTGTACAGCCACCTTTGCAGGATTTACACTGGGCAGTGCATGGTAAGCTGACCCGACGACACCCACAACGCATGGTATCGCAGCCAGATTTGCAGCCACAAATACTTAATGGTCCAAGAGACTTACTTTCTTTTGCCAACTCTCTTTTGCCTTAGTCCATCCCCAAGAAGAAGGACATGGTACGGAAACTTCTGGTTTCAGAGCGTTTCTCCATATTTGGCCCGCTTGGTAAGCAGTATATGTTTATAGAGAGCATGTCCATACCATGTCCATCTTCTTGGGGATGGACTAAGGCAAAAGAGAAGGACTCCAGAATTGTCGGCAGTTACAGCGATTTGGTCGCAATTAAGCCTCTTGGACCATTGTGGCTGCAAATCTGGCTGCGATACCATGCGTTGTGGGTGTCGTCGGGTCAGCTTACCATGCACTGCCCAGTGTAAATCCTGCAAAGGTGGCTGTACAAATCAAAAGTAAGTTAATATTATATTCAATGCAGGGTTATTTTGTATGCTGACCACTGATTTCCACAGGTAGGCACAAAATTTTAGATCTAATGGTAATCAACTAGGCACAAATATAATTCAACAGTAATTACAGCAACACAGTCCGTGTCTAAAAGATCTGTGATTTTGTAGTATTGGAATAGCACAAGTACTTCAAAACGACTTTTCCTTTTCAGTTCTACATCTGCCGATGAACCCGAAGAGGACTTATAGGTTTTAATTAAATATTTGATGAACATTGATGTTCATAGTCTTTTATTTCAAATGTGACATATCTATAAGCTGTAGCCCTACCTATCACATAAAAAGCTAATTTTTAAATAAATTCGCCAACTACTAAGCAATATATATTACATCTCAGAACCAACTATGCGGAAACGGTATAGTTTTTATTATTGTCTTAATAATTACTAATTTTAAAGTAATTATATTTTTTCGTAACACCAGGAAAAACTTTTTTTTTTATATTTAGGTAATTTCGTTCTTCTTTTCATTTAACATTAAACATTATAATCAGAGTACTAGTTTCACTTGAAGATTTCGTTGAAATTTATTTGTAAGAAAGCGTGCACAATTAAACTTAAATATTTCGTGAAGTATGAAGGGTATCGGTGTCGGTTTTTTTATAATACTTGTTATTTACTCAGAAATATATATAAGTATGCATTAAACCATTCATGTTGCATACAACATACAATGTTTTTAAGCAATCAAGTAAAAACTACCATCAGGTAAGAAATAAAAACTTAAGATGGCGTTTTTTGCCAAAAGTTTTCAGTAAATATTTTTTTAATATTTTTTCTACATAATGAATTTTATGAGCTTTAATTTGGGATATTAAACATTTAAATCGGTTTATTAGTTTAGCTTGTAGAATTTATTGATTTTTTAAACAAATTTGTGCTCACATTTAAACTTTCATATTTCGTGAAATATGATAGGTATCGGTGTCGAATTTTTTTTTAAATACTTATTATGTACTCAGTAATATGTATATGCATTAAACCATTCATGTTGCATACAGTTTTTTTAAGCAATCAATAAAAACTACCAATCAGGTAAGAAAAAAAACTTGAGATGGTGTTTTTGCCAAAATTTTCAGTAAATATTTTTTTTTATTTTTTTGTAAATAATGAATGTTATGAGCTTTAATTTGAGATATTAAACATTGAAATCGGTCTATTACTTTAGCTTGTAGAATTTTTTGAAATATTTTTTAAAGAAATTTGTGCTCACATTTAAACTGTCATATTTCGTTAAATATGATAGGTATCGGTGTCGGATTTTTTTAAAATACTCGTTATGTACTCAGAATATGTACATGCATTAACCATTCATGTTGCATACATTTTTTTAAGCAATCAAGTAAAAACTACAATCAGGTAGAAAAAAAAACTTAAGATGGCGTTTTTTGACAAAAGTTTTTGTAAATATTTTTTGTATTTTTTTAAAGTAACGTATATAATAGGCTCTCATTTGAGATATTAAACATTGAAATCGGTTTATTACTTTAGCTTGTAGAATTTTGAAATATTTTTTAAAGAAGTGGCGCCATCTCTGTTCCTAAGGGGTGAAACTTCCGCTGCTGCGAGTCAAATCACTCAGTTTAGTCTGTACTATCACTGTGCAAAGCGGCTTGCTTTCTTCACGAAGTGCAGCATTTTGCCCTAACAAGTATGACTATGATAGAACCGAAATCATACCTGTATATTTAACTACGGTTTAGGTAGAGCCGACTATTGGGCAACTCCTGCTGGCTCGTTCTGAGGCACCGACTTCAAAGTGTAGAAAAATAATTTTCATACCTAACTACCTATGTTTATGACAAATAAATCATTCATCCATTCATTCATGTTTTTTGGTAGTCGATTCAATTTTTTGTTTAGTTTAACTATAACGCGGCACGAAATCCTACGAACCAATTTCAGTTTCGGTCCTAATTACGCCCGAACCGAAACTACAGTATGAGTGAAACCAAAAAATTCGACACCGATACCTATCATATTTCACGAAATATGAAAGTTTAAATGTGAGCACAAATTTGTTTAAAAAAATTCAATAAATTCTACAAGCTAAACTAATAAACCGATTTAAATGTTTAATATCCAAATTAAAGCTCATAAAATTCATTATGTAGAAAAAATTTTAAAAAAATATTTACTGAAAACTTTTGGCAAAAAACGCCATCTTAAGTTTTTATTTCTTACCTGATTGGTAGTTTTTACTTGATTGCTAAAAACATTGTATGTTGTATGCAACATGAATGGTTTAATGCATACTTATATATATTTCTGAGTAAATAACAAGTATTATAAAAAAAACCGACACCGATACCCTTCATACTTCACGAAATATTTAAGTTTAATTGTGCACGCTTTTCTTACAAATAAATTTCAACGAAATCTTCAAGTGAAACTAGTACTCTGATTATAATGTTTAATGTTAAATGAAAAGAAGAACGAAATTACCTAAAATATTAAAAAAAAAGTTTTTTCCTGGTGTTACGAAAAAATATAATTACTTTAAAATTAGTAATTATTAAGACAATAAATAAAAACTATACCGTTTCCGGCATAGTTGGTTCTGAGATGTAATATATATTGCTTAGTAGTTGGCGAATTTATTTAAAAATTAGCTTTTTATGTGATAGGTAGGGCTACAGCTTATAGATATGTCACATTTGAAATAAAAGACTATGAACATCAATGTTCATCAAATATTTAAATTAAAACCTATAAGTCCTCTTCGGGTTCATCGGCAGATGTAGAACTGAAAAGGAAAAGTCGTTTTGAAGTACTTGTGCTATTCCAATACTACAAAATCACAGATCTTTTAGACACGGACTGTGTTGCTGTAATTACTGTTGAATTATATTTGTGCCTAGTTGATTACCATTAGATCTAAAATTTTGTGCCTACCTGTGGAAATCAGTGGTCAGCATACAAAATAACCCTGCATTGAATATTATATTAACTTACTTTTGATTTGTACAGCCACCTTTGCAGGATTTACACTGGGCAGTGCATGGTAAGCTGACCCGACGACACCCACAACGCATGGTATCGCAGCCAGATTTGCAGCCACAATACTTAATGGTCCAAGAGACTTACTTTCTTTTGCCAACTCTCTTTTGCCTTAGTCCATCCCCAAGAAGATGGACATGGTACGGAAACTTCTGGTTTCAGAGCGTTTCTCCATATTTGGCCGCTTGGTAAGCTTCACGCAGTGTATGTTTATAGAGAGCATTCCATACCATGTCCATCTTCTTGGGGATGGACTAAGGCAAAAGAGAAGGACTCCAGAAATTGTCGGCAGTTACAGCGATTGGTCGCAATTAAGCCTCTTGGACCATTGTGGCTGCAAATCTGGCTGCGATACCATGCGTTGTGGGTGTCGTCGGGTCAGCTTACCATGCACTGCCCAGTGTAAATCCTGCAAAGGTGGCTGTACAAATCAAAAGTAAGTTAATATAATATTCAATGCAGGGTTATTTTGTATGCTGACCACTGATTTCCACAGGTAGGCACAAAATTTTAGATCTAATGGTAATCAACTAGGCACAAAAATAATTCAACAGTAATTACAGCAACACAGTCCGTGTCTAAAAGATCTGTGATTTTGTAGTATTGGAATAGCACAAGTACTTCAAAACGACTTTTCTTTTCAGTTCTACATCTGCCGATGAACCCGAAGAGGACTTATAGGTTTTAATTTAAATATTTTGATGAACATTGATGTTCATAGTCTTTTATTTCAAATGTGACATATCTATAAGCTGTAGCCCTACCTATCACATAAAAAGCTAATTTTTAAATAAATTCGCCAACTACTAAGCAATATATATTACATCTCAGAACCAACTATGCCGGAAACGGTATAGTTTTTATTTATTGTCTTAATAATTACTAATTTTAAAGTAATTATATTTTTTCGTAACACCAGGAAAAAACTTTTTTTTAATAAATTAGGTAATTTCGTTCTTCTTTTCATTTAACATTAAACATTATAATCAGAGTACTAGTTTCACTTGAAGATTTCGTTGAAATTTATTTGTAAGAAAAGCGTGCACAATTAAACTTAAATATTTCGTGAAGTATGAAGGGTATCGGTGTCGTTTTTTTTATAATACTTGTTATTACTCAGAAATATATATAAGTATGCATTAAACCATTCATGTTGCATACAACATACAATGTTTTTAAGCAATCAAGTAAAAACTACCAATCAGGTAAGAAATAAAAACTTAAGATGGCGTTTTTTGCCAAAAGTTTTCAGTAAATATTTTTTTTAATATTTTTTTCTACATAATGAATTTTATGAGCTTTAATTTGGGATATTAAACATTTAAATCGGTTTATTAGTTTAGCTTGTAGAATTTATTGAATTTTTTTAAACAAATTTGTGCTCACATTTAAACTTCATATTTCGTGAAATATGATAGGTATCGTGTCGAATTTTTTTTTAAATACTTATTATGTACTCAGTAATATGTATATGCATTAAACCATTCATGTTGCATACAGTTTTTTTAAGCAATCAAATAAAAACTACCAATCAGGTAAGAAAAAAAAACTTGAGATGGTGTTTTTTGCCAAAAGTTTTCAGTAAATATTTTTTTATATTTTTTTTAAATAATGAATGTTATGAGCTTTAATTTGAGATATTAAACATTGAAATCGGTCTATTACTTTAGCTGTAGAATTTTTTGAATATTTTTTAAAGAAATTTGTGCTCACATTTAAACTGTCATATTTCGTTAAATATGATAGGTATCGGTGTCGGATTTTTTTAAAATACTCGTTATGTACTCAGTAATATGTACATGCATTAAACCATTCATGTTGCATACAGTTTTTTTAAGCAATCAAGTTAAAAACTACAAATCAGGTAAGAAAAAAAAACTTAAGATGGCGTTTTTTGACAAAAGTTTTTTTGTAAATATTTTTTTGTATTTTTTTATAAGTAACGTATATAATAGGCTCTCATTTGAGATATTAAACATTGAAATCGGTTTATTACTTTAGCTTGTAGAATTTTTGAAATATTTTTTAAAGAAGTGGCGCCATCTCTGTTCCTAAGGGGTGAAACTTCCGCTGCTGCGAGTCAAATCACTCAGTTTAGTCTGTACTATCACTGTGCAAAGCGGCTTGCTTTCTTCACGAAGTGCAGCATCCGGCCAAAAAATG
>NC_133486.1:3294308-3307895 GCF_025370935.1 Choristoneura fumiferana
GCAAGCAAGCAAGCAAGCAAGCATGTAAGCAACCACCTAAGCAAGCTTGCAAGTGAGCATGTATTTTGTCAATCAAATCAACAAACATGCAATTTTATCGGCCTGGGTTATAATGAACATCGCGGGTTACCCCGATCCCGCGATGACCGGTCTAATGGTATCTCCTCGAGCGCTCATGAAGCGGCTGGCGTCCCACTCCCTCACAGCTGCAATCAGTGTGTTAGAGGAAGCATAAATAGTGCAAGCATGCATGCAAGCAAGCGTGAAGCCAGAAGGCAAGCATGCATGCAAACAACAAATCAAGCAAGAATACTCCCAAATGTGCAAGAAATAGTGCAAGCAAGCATGCAATCAAACATGCAAGCAAGCAAGCAAGCATGCAAGCAAGCAAGCAAGCAAGCAGGTAAGCAATAATGCAAGCAAGCAGAGTTAGTACATACGCCAGTGGTGGTAGTGAAAATCGTTTCATCATCATCGTCATCAACAACATCACATCATCAGTTCGTTTATCGCTACCCCCCCGGAACTATGCTATTTTCCGGGATAAAAACTTATTTACTTGGCGATTTTTAACAGCTGCAATATCTTCCTTGACCCTCTCAGCTATAAACAAACAAGTCAGTCATAGCCGAGCATTTGTTGGAGTCAGGACCAAACCACTGGATTGAGCTTCACAATCCCAAAATTCTGTCCACGGAACGTCATTTCTACTTAAGAATGGTACGTGAAGCAGTTGAAATAAAAAGCATAAAAATGTCAACCGGGACGATGGATATTAAGCTTTCATCTTCGTGGAACCTGTTATTTATAAGTGTCGACGTCGGGATGAGTGTTGTGAGTCGGTGTGATGGGGTGCAAATAAAAATCACCAATTGCGGGTAGTTTCGTGATACGAGCTGGTACTATTAGTGATCAAGTGCGGGTTTCGAAGGACTCGCGCTGCTAGGCAGACTTGACACCCCACACTTCAGTCCACTCGTGACACGGCCACTGCAATGTTGCCGAAAACGTCGAGGTAAATATTACTCGTGTGTGTTATCGTGATAAGTCCGTTGATGGTATTTTGACTATGAGTGAGAATCACAAAAGTTTAAACGTTATAAAATTTATTTGATTTTTAACTTTTAACTTATAATGTCCATTTAAAGAAAATGTTACAAATTACATATTTTTTAAGGGAACGTGCAAAAATTATGGCTTTTGCGCGTTATTTTAAATAATTAAAGTGGTTCTTTTGAGTTAATTCACTATTTTTTAATTTTCTACAGGAACTTAGTCCAAATATGTAGCAAATAAAATATAAAATGTCCTATAAGACCAAAAATCGGTTACTACATTATTTATTTATTTACGGTTTATGGGGGTAAGGGGCTATGACACGCGTATGTCACGGGCGTAAGGGACAGCTATTTTCTTATTAAGCTTTTTACGAAATGTCTATAGTTTCACGTTGAAAAGCAAGAAAATTCAAGATTTTACGTAATTATAACGTCCTGCTAAGTTAAACATTAACAATGCTGTGAGGGTTTGAAATTACCAAAAACTTCTTTTCGCTCTCCTGAAAGTAGCATTATTGTCCCTTACGTCATTGAGACTTCCACATCGATATGCTACTTTTTATCCCGAAAGATGCACAGTTCCCGAGGGAACTGCGCGCGATAACTGTGCTGCTGCTTAAGTAGCAAAGTAGAAATAAGCAACCTGAGATATGTATGCATAGGAAAAATTCGTGTCTAGATTCCTGTCCAGCGGTGGTGTAGGGGTTATAGCACGCAGCACGGAATGCTGAGGACCTGGGTTCGATTCCCAGTGCTGGTCTCTTTTTCTGTGCATCCATGTTTTTGATATGTATTTTCGAAATATATTGACTGTTCAGCGTTGGATGGCGTGTGCTAGCGTGGCGTGGCGTCGGGTTTTAAATAACATGTCCGCACCTTCATTCTGTCGTACTTGAGAGGGCAGGTGAGGCGCTGCCTTTGCAAGCATCGGGTTGCGGCACGGGAAGGCACCGGCAGGTTCATGATCACCCCATGGACCTCCGTTTCTATGGACTTCACCGCTACGGCTGTAAACAAATTGAAAGATTATTCAAATTCAAATTAAAAAAATCAAATGATTTATTCAGTAAAATAGGCCGCAATGGGCACTTTTACACGTCATTTTTTAAACTACCAGCGCTTTCGGAAAGACCATTCGGAGAAACTTGGCAGAAAGTATTTTTCATAATAATATAATTACAAATAAAATACTTAAAAAACTATATTAACAATTAAGAAAAAAAAATACAAAAAATAATAATAATACAATACAGGGATGTATGGGGTCCCTTAGTTACAATACTAACACTAACTATATCTAAACTATATCTACGTTCAGTGGAAGTGTAGAATGCTGCCACGTCATAAATTTTAAATAATTTTATTTTTATATTTTATTTAGAAAAGAGAGACTAAGTGTAAATAATACAATTCACGGGATTACCTACTCGTGTTTGAATACATGTGTAAGAAGCAAACGTTAATAATATCAACATACCAAGCGTTTCAACCTTTGGTTCTACGGCAACACTTTTCGTTCACCAAGTTTCACGGCACGCAGTAAATAGCAAAGTGCGAATCGGACTGGCGCGTAGCACCTTACGGGTTCGGTATTAGGCTTATTATCGCATACACTTCGCGGCGATCGCGGCACAGCTGAATACTCGGCACACTGCAAGGCTACTACAAAACTCGAAGTTCGTATCGTACCGTCCCTCTTGCTCTCGTATTAAACAGCGTAAGTTTCAGAGGGACCGCACGACACGAACTTCGAGTTTCGTAGTAGCCTTGCCGGTGTGCCGCGGTATACCGGTTGAAACCTCTGAAGTAAAACAGTCGAGGTTAAAGATGCCTTTACACTTCAGTTCCTTGTCACTGTAGGTATGCCTTCTGACAATTTTATAAAAAAGTTCAAACATGAAGTGACAGCGACACGGTAGTAAAGTGTATACATTATTGACCTCGACCGTACAATAATAATAATACATTATAACAATTGAGTACAAATTAAAGGGAAGAGGGTCGCGTTTATCCACACTCGCATAAACTTGCATTTTTTTTTTATTCGACTGGATGGCAAACGACCAAGTGGGTCTCCTGATGGTAAGAGATTACCACCGCCCATAAACATCTGCAACACCAGGGGTATTGCAGATGCGTTGCCAACCTAGAGGCCTAAGATGTATTACTCTCCACGCCGAAACACAACAGTGCAAGCACTGCTGCTTCACGGCAGGGTTAGCGAGCAAGATGGTGGTAGCAATCCGGGCGGACCTTGCACAAGGTCCTACCACCTGCAACACGCACCATTACGCGAGTAACCATTTACTTGCAACCATATCACACTCAGGGGCATTCATGATAATATTGAAACGTTTAATGTCAAGACAGTCTAATAACATTTGTATTACAATAATCAGCTTTTATGTGTCATGACAATTGTTCTCATAAAACTGTGTATGTTGGAACTATGTTAACAGTCATTAACTGCTTCCGTTTAGGTATGATTATAAGCTTGTAGCTAGTGACATCATAGTGCGCATTAGAGATGGGCCGAACGGGGTTTCACCGAATACGAATATTCGGCCGAATGTTCGGTAAATCTTTTAAGGAGACGGAACCGAATGTTCGGCCGAATATTCGGCATAATTGATTCCTCAGTTTAATTATGCAACTCTTGATTACTTGTAAAACAAAACACTTGCTTAATTTCTCACAATAAAGACCTCATTGATTATATTAACATATTATGTGTATAAATAAAAATGAATCGTAAAATGTGTTGCTATTCGCTAAGCGCAAAACTCGGGAACGGCTGGACCGATTTCGCTAATTCTTTTTTGTTGTGTTTTTTAATATCAAAAGAAGGTTTTTATGAAAGAAAAAAATACAACGGGGGCGAAGCCGCGGGCAACAGCTAGTTTTATTATAAAAATAACTTTAGCTTAATCTCAAAACAGCTACATACTTATATTTTGTTTTTAATTAATAATAGTATTTTTTTTTATCGCGGGACTTAAATAAGCTAATATATACCTACCCGAGGTGTTTAGCCACCCGAGCTTTAGCGAGGGTGTCTATTTATCCGAAGGTTTATATTGACTTTTAGTCTCGAGGTGAAAACTGTATTTTTCACTTCGATTGCGAGAAAAAAAATTAGTCATTTCTGTGAAAGAATTAATGCGTTTCTTTATTCCTCCAGTCCATAAAACTTTCATAGTTTTAAAATAAATCTTTCTAGATTTCGGCGGCAAAAGATTATCAATTATGTCTTTTGTTGTATAACTGGCTAATCAAAATGTTTAAATTTCTTATTCTTTACTATACATTGTATTCTATCAGATGTACGTATGTCACTTCAATAAACAAAGTCAAATACAACATTCGTTATCAGCACGAAACTCTATATTTAACTGAGTATTACTTATAAAAACTATATATTCTTTATAAAAAGTGAATCTTAGTTTTTTCCAGTATGTGCGTTTATAAATTATGAAAATCTGTGAAAATTTTCAATAGTTCACGAAGATATTTTCATACTATTTTTGTTGTGACATCAAACAGCTGTGCGTGTAAATATGGCAAATAATTCGATTTCTGCCATAAAACCACTCATAAACAGAGACGGTTATTCCGTATGGAAATTCAAAATGCGTATGTACCTTATGCATGAAGAGTTATGGGAGACGATCATCGGATATTCTGATAATAGTAAAATTCCTACTGAGGTAAAATCACGTAACGATCAGAAGGCGTTATCGAAAATATGTCTCACTTTAGATGGTATGGCAATAACTCATGTAAGGTCATGCAAAACAGCCAAGGAAGCTTGGGATGCTCTTTCGTCCGCTTACGAGGACAAAGGATTAGGGCGACGTATAAGCCTCGAACGGAAACTCTACAGGTACTGTCTTGATGATTTTGATTCCAATATGGAGACGTACATAAATGCTGTCATGTCAACTGTGCAAGATTTAGCCGACATTGGCAAAATTATGGAAGATGCTTCAATAGCTGCGATTCTTCTTGGAGGTTTAAGTCCTCAATATGCACCTTTAGTAATGGCTTTGGAGAATTCCAACATAGACATTACAGCGGATTTAATTAAGACCAAATTATTGAATGAATTGAATAAACCAGCTATAGATAACCCAGATACTGCTCTTCGTACACGAATGAACCAGAACAAACCTTCTACATCCAAACCGAAGAAACCTATTGTGTGTTACGACTGCATGGAGCCAGGACATAAGCGTCCAGATTGTCCCCATAAAAAGGATAAGAAGAAGAGACCCGTAAATCACAAAAATTCTCTATGTGCACTGAATGTCAATGACGGATTAGAGCGTGATAAATGGTTTATTGATTCTGGAGCTTCAGCACACATGACGTCACGAGCTGATTGGATGAATAATGTGAGAAGTTCGTCTATTGGGACTGTAACCATTGCAAATGGAGATGTACTGCCCAGTAAAGGCATTGGAGATATTTCTATCACCACTTGCGGTCAGAATAATGATATAAAGAAGATTACTGATGTGGTTCATGTACCGAACTTGAATTCTAATCTTATTTCAGTGAAGAAGGCGGTAGATAAAGGTTTTAACGTAGTTTTTGATATAACAGGTTGTAATTTTTATGATTCTGATGCTTTTTCTTGTAAAGGTGATGTAATTTTACATGGTTCTATATGTGGTGGACTGTATTCTTTAGACTGTACGGTCAACCCAATTACTCAATTATCTGCTTTTGAGACCCACTCTGATGTTTCTAGCTTCAAGCTCTGGCATAGACGATTAGGTCATTTATGTCGCATCGGAATGGATCAACTGAGGAAGGGACACGCAGTAGGCGTGAACTACTCAGAAGTCGATAAGGAACCATGTATCCCCTGCATTGAAGGTAAGCAGAATAGGAAACCTTTAAAAAGTTTCACATAAAAGATCAACTTCTGTTCTGGAACTTATTCATTCAGATATTTGTGGACCATTGCCTGAAACTTCATTTCAAGGCAATAAGTATATTTTATTTTTTATAGATGATTTTTCTCGTATGACTTTTGTATTCTTTATTCCTTCAAAAGCGGAAGTAAAGAACAAGTTTCGTATTTTCCAGTCCACAGTAGAGCGGGAAACAGGAGCAAAGATTAAGATATTGAAGAGTGATAATGGAAAAGAATATGTTAATGCTGAATTTTCGAGATATTTACAAAATGAAGGAATTCAACACCAAACAACAGTTCCCTACAGTCCTCAGCAAATTCTATTGCAGAAAGAACAAATCGCTCAATTTTGGAGAAAGTAAGATCAATGCTTTCTGATAGTTCCCTTTCTCCTGCTTATTGGCAAGATGCTGCAGAGATGGCTGTATATCTTAAAAATAGGTCTCCTCACCGTGCTCTCAATGGGAAGACGGCGTACGAGAAATGGTATGCTAAAATACCAAATCTTTCTCATCTGCGTGTTTTTGGATGCAGAGCATTCATCCATGTCCCTGAATGTAATCGGAAGAAATTGGACATGAAAGCATCCGAGCATATTTTTGTTGGATATTCAGAAGATCCAGAAGTTATTATTTCAGAGATATTAGATATCCCAGAAGACTTGTGAAAAGCAGAGATGTTACTTTCTTTGAATGTGATTTTCAAGATTTGAAAGTAAAGACAACTTGTAAGTCTGATAATAATTTAACTGAATCAGCAGTTGTACCTCTATTGCTTAAGTTCGCAAGTAAACTCGTCACTAGTTCAGATAGTCGAACACCTGTCACAAGCGCTGGCATCGAAAATGAACAGATTCAACCTGATATTGTAGATATTATATCAGAAGATGTTCAGTCTGATATTAATGTCGTGGAACAGTGGCATAACGCTGTTACTCCAAATGTGTCAGTTCAACCTGTTATTGCATCTTCATCAGAAGAAACTGAATCTGATACTGATTCTGTAGAACCAAGGTACAATTTGAGACCCAGAAAACCTAATTCTGCTGCCAATTGTGTATGCATGCAAACTTCATCCCTCAGCTGATGTATGAACCTACAACTTATACACAGGCTGTGAACGCAGAAGATAGTGACAAATGGTATCAAGCTATGCAAGATGAATATCAGTCACTGCTTGAGAAACAAACTTGGGTTCTCGTTGATAGACCAGATAAGAAAGTCATACCTTGCAAATGGATCTACAAGCTGAAGAAAAATGCGCATGGTGACGTAATTAAATATAAAGCCAGACTTGTCGCGAAAGGATTTAATCAAGTTTATGGTATTGACTATTTGGAAACTTTCTCTCCAGTCGTTCGAAACTCTTCTTTACGCATGTTGTTCGCATTGGCTGCGGAAGAGGGAATGAAAATGCACCATTTAGACGTTGATACGGCATTTTTAAACGGAATTTTGGAGGAAGAAGTATATATGAGTCAGCCGGAAGGATTTATAAACCTGGTCAAGAAGATAAAGTATGTTTACTGAAACGATCGCTTTATGGCCTCAAACAGGCTTCACGAGCATGGTATAAAAAGTTGACCGAAATTTTACAATGCATAGGTTTTAACCAAACTCCTTCGGAAGCATATATTTATACCAAAAGTTTGGTAACGAGTTAATAATACTCGCTTTCCATGTCGATGACATTGTCATTTTGTACAAAGAAAATAAAACGCTAAATACTGTCATATCTGACTTGCGGAATCATTTTAGTCTGAAAGTGATTGGCAAACTTAGTTATTACTTAGGTTTAAATATACATTACAAACCTAATGAGATTAAAATATCTCAAGAAAGTTACATTCGTGATTTGCTACAAAAGTTTCACATGATGGACTGTAAGAGCGTTCCTACGCCGTTGGAAACTAAAAAGTTTCTGCCGAGTGAGAAGAATGTAAGTGAATCTTTATTATCCTATCCGTATCAGCAATTGATAGGCTCACTCAATTTCTGGCCGTTAATACTCGTCCAGACATTGCTTTTGCTACATCATATTTGAGTCAATTCAATACTAAATATGATAAAAGTCATTGGAAGGCGGCAAAACGTGTATTACAATATTTGAAAGGCACTATGGATTTGGGCATTACTTACAGGAAAGACGGTGGATGTTTAATTGGCTACGCGGATGCAGATTGGGCCAATTGTCCTATGGATCGTCGTTCATACACCGGATTCTATTTTTCTATGGCCGGAGGAGCCATTTCATGGGAAAGTAAGAAGCAACCACCATTGCCCTGTCGTCCAGCGAAGCGGAATATATGAGTTTGTCCAGTGCGGGTAGAGAGGCTGAATTTCTGAGGCGATTGATGTGTGAACTTACTGGTATGTCAACTGTTATTACTATTTATAATGATTCACAGTCTGCCCAGAAGTTGGCATTGAATGCGGTTCACCACAACAGAACCAAGCATATAGACACAAGATTTCATTATATACGAGATTTATTATCGAACAATATTGTTGATGTCGTATATATCAATACTTTGGAGATGTGGGCTGATGTACTAACTAAGCCATTGGCTCGTATCAAGCATCAGAATTGTATAAAAGGAATAGGTTTATGTTTATAATCTTGTTTTGATTACGGGGAGTATGTTGTATAACTGGCTAATCAAAATGTTTAAATTTCTTATTCTTTACTATACATTGTATTCTATCTGATGTACGTATGCCACTTCAATAAACAAAGTCAAATACAACATCTTTTCCTCTTTGTTCAACATCATAATTTTCACTATCACTTGAGGACATTGTGAGAATAATCAATTTATTTTAATCGTTTATGATTTACGCTCTACAACAATTTCAAAGTTTTCGCGGTAAGTATTTTTTTCCAGCCAGACACAGATATAACAAAATCGCATCGGCGAAATGGTCTATACAATTTGACCGTTAATTCAAATCTTAAATTAAACGGAGTATAGAGCCGTAGAGCCGTTTTTGAAATATGAACTTTGAAGTGACAAAGTCGGGGTTTCCAATTTTTTGTCGGTTAGGTTAGTTTACGACGTCATAGGACTCTATACTCCGTTTAATTTAAGATTTGAATTAACGGTCAAATTGTGACACGTTTCTCGGTATTTCGAACACAAATGGACTTAAAATACCTACTTAGATGTACATTTATTAGCGGTATTTATTATGTTTTTATTACAGAAGTTAACACAATTTTAAATAGTTTCGTTGTTTCATTTAAAAACGTGTGCAAATTCAAATGTTAAAATAAATTGAGTATACTCGTAAGTCAACTTCATGATGGATATTAAGGCGCGGCTTTATGTAGTCGCTCGACGCCTCGTTTCCAGCGACAAATATATATACCTCGTTGAGTTTCTTGCCGGATTCTTCTCAGCAGAGGTTTTTCTGAACCGGTGGTAGATTTCTTTTGACATTCATAAGTGCTTGTTATAGCCTAAATTGAATAAAGATATTTTGACTTGACTTTGACAAATCTGGTCACGTGACCCTATAAGCCAAAAGCCCTAAAGCCCTTAAGGGCAACTCATAGCCTAGCAACTAAAATCTTTAAAAATAAAGATTAGCTAGGAATATCATTTAACTCTTTAAAAAAAGCCGTGGTGGCATAGTGGTTTGACCTATCGCCTCTCAAGCTGAGGGTCGCGGGTTCAAACCCGGCTCGCACCTCTGAGTTTTTCCAAATTCATGTGCGGAATTACATTTGAAATTTACCACGAGCTTTGCGGTCAAGGAAAACATCGTGAGGAACCTGCGCAAGCTTGCGAAGCAATTCAATGGTGCATGTGAAGTTCCAATCCGCACTGGGCCGCGGGGGTCCGCGTGGGCGCGTCGTTTGAGCGGAGGCCTGTGCCCAGCACTGGGACGTATATAGGCTGGATGATGATGATGATCATTTAACTAATTGTAAAATTGTTATGAAATAAACAGTTATAATTTTTTTTTTATTTAGAATTCTCCGCGACTGAAAAAGTAGCGTCAAGTGTATAACTTACAGGGTGTGAAGTTGATGGTGATGGAAGCATTAGTGTTGCGCTTGAGCACACACTCCTTGGCATCGTCTGCGCAGCCGCTGACCCACACTCTGCACCGTAGCCAGCGCCGATCCTGTAGCCATTTAAAAAATATATTAATAGAATGATAATTAGTTCGTTGTAGTGGCGTTGGGCTGGCCACGTCTGTCGCAGGACCGATGAACGGTGGAGCAGACGAGTCCTCGAATGGAGACCACGGACGGGAAAACGTAGTGTAGGGCGTCCTGAGCACGGTGGACGGATGACCTTAAGAGGATCGCTGGCGGCGGATGGATGCGAGGGGCTGAAGACAGAGTGTTGTGGCGCGCCATGGAAGAGGCCTATGTCCAGCAGTGGACTGCTGTAGGCTGATGATGATGATGATGATATTAATAGAGGTAAATACATGTATTAGCGACGTTCCCCAGCTACGTTGACCAGTTCCAGTAGTCCGATTGATTTAAAATTGGCATACTTATGTAAATCTGGTGACAATGCCATTCCTGGCCAGCCGCGTCGTGAAACAGTGGAACAGTTTGCCCGAGACAGTGATCAGTGCACCTTCAGTGAATTCTTTTAAAAACAGACTTGATAAGTACTTTGAAGACAATTACACAAGCCAGGGTTGCTTGTCCGCATTGTCGAGACTTTTTTTTTTTTTTTTTATTCGACTGGATGGCAAACGAGCAAGTGGGTCTCCTGATGGTAAGAGATCACACCGCCCATACCACCTGCAACACCGGGGTATTGCAGATGCCGTTGCAACCTAGAGGCCTAAGATGGGATACCTCAAGTGCCAGTAATTTCACCGGCTGTCTTACTCTCCACGCCGAAACACAACAGTGCAAGCACTGCTGCTTCACGGCAGGATTAGCGAGCAAGATGGTGGTAGCAATCCGGGGGACCTTGCACAAGGTCCTACCACCTGCAACCTGAGACTGTTTGTGCAGCGTATATCTTTAGCGTTTCAGAGGGGCAATGCGGCAAGTATTTTGGTACGTTTGGGTCTGAATTGCATCGGTCCGGGGATTGCTTTGGGGTTAGGTTAAGTTAGGTTCGACTAATCACGAAGCATGTTGCGGATCTACAATTTGTTTTGATTACACAAGTGAACATGATAGCACGCATCAGCTATAAGCTGCTGTACATTATAAATAATAATAATATAATAATGCAATAATTTTCAATAACCCGGCTCGCACCTCTAAAGTTTTTTGAAATTCATGTGCGGAATTACATTTGAAATTTACCACGAGCTTTGCGGTGAAGGAAAACATCGTGAGGAAACCTGCACAACCTGCGAAGCAATTCAATGGTGCGTGTGAAGTTCCCGATCCGCTGGGCCGCGTGGGAACTACGGCCAAGCCCTCTTGTTCTGAGAGGAGGCCTGTGCCCAGCAGTGGGACGTATATAGGCTGGGATGATGAATCTGGCAGTGACATCCTGGTAATACTAGTAATAAGTTTGTACCTATGTTTGTATCTATGCTGTGATACAGTTAACAAAAAGTACTGTCAGCAAAAAACTGGTATTAAAAATGACATGTTTTGCAAAAAAAAACTTTGAAAATTGTACCGAGCAAGGCATGTGCAGGTGGTAGGACCTTGTGCAAGGCCGCCCGGATTGCTACCACCATCTTGCTCGCTAATCCTGCCGTGAAGCAGCTGTGCTTGCACTGTTGTGTTTCGGCATGGAGAGTAAGACAGCCGGTGAAATTACTGGCACTTGAGGTATCCATCCTAGGCCTCTAGGTTGGCGACGCATCTGCAATCCCCTGCTGCTGCAGGTGTCTATGGGCGGTGGTGATCTCTTACCATCAGGAGACTCACTTGCTCGTTTGACATCCAATCGAATAAAAAAAAATGTGCGGGTGCTAGTATTCCTATATATTTTGACGAACAAAACGATCTTTCTAAAAGAAATTACTGACGACGACTATTTGGTTAGAGGCGGTTACATCCTTTATCAGTTTGTTGACATATTGTTTGTTTTGTTAACGTAACAATTAGAGTTTACATTGTAATCGCTTTGTTTAGAGCCGTGACGCGCGCGTTAGATTAGCACTGACGTTTTGATACCCGGAAATATTTTCTTCATGTAGTGTAATTCTTTCTCATTGTACAAAGTCAACGTACGTAAAAAGAGCTCTGGGTCGCTAATGGAGGGGATACGTTGCGCAATCTGTCAACTAGCAAGCCAATGGCGTGACGGCCCGCGCGCGGCTCCTACCTCTCATTGGCTCCTAGGCCCCTTCCCGCGTCGCCCGCTGCTCCGCCGCCAATTGGTCCGTATTCGCTCACTGCGCAGGTATATCGCCAGGAGCTCTTTTTACGTGCGTTGATTTGTATTGTCTCGGAACGTTGTATGCATGCGGCTTTAGTGAGCTTACCCTCCCCATGAAGACATTTAGGAAGGTCGCCATCGAGAGAATAATAATATCGATATACAGGCTGTTGATCCGCAACACGCCTGCAAGGTGGGGATTATGGCATACCCCCCCCCCAAATTCGTTCATTGTGGCGGTTCTAAGGGGGAGGCCTTTGTCAGCAGTGGAGTCTCGGGCTGATGATGATGATGATGATGACAGGCTGTTTGGCAGTCGGATGTAGGGGTTTTAAGGAATGACAGAAAATTTTTTGACCAGATTCACTATCATGCTAAGTTTTGAGATCTCAATCTTTTGAAAATCACTGTCCGTTTGCCGCAGTTTTTTTTAATTTAACACCCTGTATAACCTGTATTGAGTTAATTTTTAGTGTTTTGCCTGCGCAATGCCTTGTTTCTTCAGAATAAATTCAAATAATTGCCCACTACTGCTACACTGGATAAAAAAAACCTCTTAAGAAGAAACTCAGATAAGTATTTTGTGACTTTGCGTGACTAAAAAAAGTAACAGCGATTTACGCGTACAATGGATTAGGTAATAAACTTCTTTGATAAATGTGTCATTTAAAAAAATGTAACTTTACATAATATTAAATAGGCCAAAAATGTTCAGATTATCCTACCTATTATCCACCCTGTAGAGTGGTTTACATCTTGAGTTAAGATTTTTATTCGACTTATGTTTCATTCTCTACATAATTTTATCGTGGGGGTTATAAACATCTCATTATGATGTATCAAACTCGTGTTTGACGTTTCTCACTAATAAATATTACCTATTTATTAATACAAACATATCACTTAATACAATAATTCATGGACACGTCGGCAGCATTCGGAAGAAGTCGTGTTTCGAATTTTCACGATGGGAACGGGATTATGCACTAGATACTATACATCAATAAAATAAATCAATACACTTTATCAATAAAATCTCACTAATATTATAAATGCGAAAGTTGGTAAGTCGTTTTGTTTGTTGCTTCATCATGTCTAAACCACTGAACCGATTTAGATGAAATACGGTATACAGATAGTTTAAGTCCCATAGTTCCCGCGGGATAGCGATAAACGAATACCGCGCGGACGAAGTCACGGCGCGGGTAACGGCTAATAACAGAATAAACTACATATAAAACTGTAATTATTTATTAAGAAAATATTAAGAAAATATCCATAGGACTAAA